>NW_021604782.1:3960983-3991389 GCF_004785775.1 Grammomys surdaster
TACTGCTACTGCTACTGCTACTGCTACTGCTACTGCTACTGCTACTGTTATTACTGCTGTTATTGTCAGTCTTAGTCAAAGTTCTATTGCTGTGAAGAGACACCATGACCAAGGCAACTCTTATAAAGGAAAACATTTAATTGGGGCTGGCTTACAATGTCAGAGGTTTAGTCCATTATTATCATGGCAGGAAGCATGGCAGCATGCAGGCAGACATGGTGCTGGAGAGGTAGCTGAGAGTTCTACATCTGGATCCACAGGCAGCAGGCAGAGAAAGCAACATGAAGCTTGCCTTGAGCATATGGAACCTCAAAGCCCACCCCCAGTGACACACTTCCCAGAACAAGGCCACACCTACTTTGACAGGACACACCTCCTAATAGTGTTACACCCTATAAGCTTATAGGGGATCATTTTCATTCAAACTACCACCACCACTACCACCACCACCACATCATCACCATCACCATTGTATGTGGGGGCCATGCACACACAGGCACATGCATGCATCATCACCATCACCATTGTATGTGGGGGCCATGCACACATAGGCACATGCTTGTCAAGGAAGCCAGGTGATGGTTAGAGGACAACTTTGGTGGGGGTTGATTCTTTCTGTCACTGTGGGTTCTGAGGATTAAACTCAGATCATCAGGTTTGTGTAGCGAGGATTTTCACTAACTGAGCCATCTTTGGGGCCTCTAAATATTTTTATTTTCTTCAAGTTTTTTGGTCCACTTCCCTATCACTCTTGACCAGAGATAGATTGCTACAGATGTTGTGAACCACAGAGTACTGGCAGCTACCATACTGGTGACTTGCAGTTTAGCTTTGCTGACCAGTAGATACTTCCTTTGGTGACATCAGGTTTTTATTTAGGTAAGTCTAAGAGTTTTATATTTACTGGAAGTATGAATGATGCTGATACTTAGAGAAAAGGATTTTCATTTCAAGTGTAGTAATAAGGGGCAAGGTCATGTATTCCCCGGATACAACACCAACGGTGTTATTACCAAATACATACCGAGTAGAGTTAAGTGGATTCTCAGACTGACTTAATCACTGAAACCTCAGGAGGCAGAGTCTCACTGTGCTGATTGGATGTGGTCGGTATTTTGAGTGACCAGCATTCTCTAGTTTCTCCTTCCTTTATAATTCTGAACATTAGATTCAAGACAGGCACTGGTGGTGCATGCCTTTAATCCTAGCACTTGGGAGGCAGAGGCTCCCAAAATGGCAGTGGCTCTCTGAGTTCAAAGCCAGCCTGGCCTACAGAGTGAGTTCCAGGACAGCCAGGGCTATACAGAAAAACTCTGTCTCCCACCACCCGCACCCCCTTCCCCTCCAAATAAAGTCCTTGTGTTTTCTGTGTCATATTTTTTGTAATATAATTTGATACTGACAAGCTATTAAGTGGCTATTGTTTTGTTTTGTTTTGTTTTTTGGTTTTTGTTTTTTTGAGACAGGGTTTCTCTGTATAGCCCTGGCTGTCCTGGAACTCACTCTGTAGACCAGGCTGGCCTCAAACTCAGAAATCTGCCTGCCTCTGCCTCCCAAGTGCTGGGATTAAAGGCGTGCGGCAGAACCGCCCGGCCTAAGTGGCTATTTAATAGGTTATTAATATTATATTAGGTGAGGTGGTCAGATGGCTCAAGTGGGTAAAGACATCTGCCACCAAGCCTGAGGATCCGAGTTTGATACCTGGGAGACCCACATGGTGGAAGGAGAGAACTGACTTGCATTGAGTTGTTCGCTGACCTGCATATGTATACTGACTCACATACACATAACCTCCACATACACGATAAATACGTGTAATTAATTTAAGAAAATAACTTCAGACAAAAAAATACCTGTCCAGAATACTAAAGTTTTAAAATACAATTGTTCCCTTTAAAATGAAACTGCTTTTTTCTTCCACTCTTCATGGTTCTTAAAAAAATTATTATAAAGAATTTGTCAAAGATAAAGGCATGCCACTCAGTGGCTGGGAAGCAGTATTGCAGGAAAGAAAGGAAATGCCTTTTGTGAAGCTGAGTATCTCAGACATGGAGCCAGAGAGAGACATGAACAAGCAGGTACTAACATGGGTTCTGAGAGCAGTTCTAGAATTAACCTTCTGGCTAACCTTATGGTAATGTTTGTATTAATAGAGGCACTGTCCTTGATTCATTTACCAGCACAGCTCTGGACTGTGCATGATTTTGTAATCTTCCTCACGCTGGGAACATTTCGAAATATCTGGAGATATTTTTGATCATTACAACTGGTGTGTGTGTGTGTGAATGCACAAGGGATACTATTAAATATCCTACAATACCTAGGGCAGCCCAAAAAGAATTGTTCAGTTCAAATGTCTGTGGTTCTACTGTTGAGAAACTTGGTTTAGAAAAATACTAGTTTACTAGTTTCACATGCTTCTAAACAACAACAACAACAACAACCACAACAAAATGCATTAAGGAGCTCGAGTCAAAGTTCCTTAGAGGATAATCCCATTAGCCCAGCTTTGTTTTCTAAGGTGTATATCTTGGATTTATTTTATCAGCAACTTTTGTAAATCACTTTCAGACGCCCGGACAAGCCTGAGTAGTCCCAGATGAACTGTCCCAAATCCTGCCTTTCTTCTTTCCTCTTCTAAGTCTTCTCTCAGTTCACTCCTGTTTTTCTCAATTACACAGCACTTCATTAGACCAAGTAGTCTATATAGTGACCAGAAGCAAATTGTCTTCAGGCGCTAGGCAGATGTGAGCAAACTTACTTTTACACTCATGTGTTAAGTCAAATGTCAGGGAGCCTGTAATATCTCTGAGAAGAGCTAATAAAGCCTTGAGTGTTTCTTACTTTGTTATTTTTTATGACGAACAAAGTGTGCCAGAAGCTGAAAAGAAATGTTTCACTATAAAAAGTGTTTGCCCAGAAAAGTATCTTATCAAGGCCATTGTTTCTTGACAGGTTATGAAATGAAGAAAGTTGCTACCATTTTCTTACATTTTAAGCCTGGTGTTTAGGACAATGCCTCTGGCAGTCAGTAACATGTTCGCGGTATAAAGCATGTATGTAAAAAACATTTGCTAAGTGAGTTAATATTAAAGGTTAAATTCAGGAGAAAAAGGCGATTGCCTTTGCAGCAATAGAACAGTCACCTACCTCTTCCCTCAATAGTTCATGTGTTTACATATTCCAAGTAACAGAGCGACCTGTTGACATGTCAAATGAAAATGTGCTAAACTTACTTATTTTTTTCTTACCCAGCCTCACTTCTTTCCTTTATTTCTAGTTCTTTTTTCAACCAATTTCCGCAGATTGTTCCTTTTCTTGTTTTTCAAAACCTGGCTCCGTTTGCTGGCTTTACAGGTGGAGTTTGCATCCACTTTTACTCTGCTTGTCAGCCTTTCTCTATCTGTGACCAGTGAGTACATTTCTGATTTCCCTAGTCTCTTCTTATAAATCTTTGGAGCTGGATTGCAACTTCAGCCACCTGCCCATCTCCCTCATCTGAACAACCAATTTAGCACAATGGTAGGGCTTTTGGTAAACAAGACTGAGCACAATGTAGCGATTGATCAAGAACTTAAAACGCCTGGTTTCACTGTGGAAGGCTTTTTAATTTCTTTTCTAATTTCATTTTTCAGGTTGTAGTCTAGTCAAAATAACTTCTAACATTTACAGACTAGCTTTTAATACCTTATGCATTTCCCTGCAATGGCTTTCCCTAACCAACTGCTTTGGCATGGCATCCATACTTTTTATGCTTTGTGAAATTCCGTGAGTCCTTAAAAAAATAAAAAAGTTTCCCCTGGGAAAACTCAAGTTTCATGGGGATATGGATTACCGTTTTATTTTTCATATCTTCACTAAGTAATAAATGAGTAACATAGTGGTTGTTCAGAAAAAGACGAATGGCATTCCTTTACATAGATTCTGACTCTGAGCGTTGCCCCCTGGGTCGGTTGGCACTGACTGCTGCACTGAGAAAATGTCATACCTTTATTAGGAGAACCAGGGCCTGGGTATAATCCGCTGGCTCCGCCTCTCGTTCCGGCTCCGGCCCCGCCCCCGTTCCGGACCCCGCCCCCAGGTGCCAGGACGCACGCGCACGACTGGAGCTGGCGCGGCCGTCCCCTCCCCCACCCCCGCCGCCGGAGGGGAACCGGCAGCCGCGGCTGCTGGGGCCGGCGGGGTCGGTAGTCGTCATGGAGTACCCGTGGGATGATTTGACTCTGGCCTTCTCCCGCACGTCCATGTTTCCCTTTTTTGACATCGCCCACTACCTGGTGTCTGTGATGGCGCTGAAGCAGCGACCAGGTGAGTGAAGGGGCCCGACGCGCTCCCGGTTCCGCCTCCTCACTGCCAGAGGCAGGGACGCCGGGATCCCCTGCGGCCCACCCCGCAGTACAGAGCACCCGACTCAGACCTAGTATTAGGAAAGTGATGTAGACCCCTGAACAGAACGTCTCAGGTGGGACCTAGCACCTTGCTAGCGGGTTAAACCCGGACTTTGGGGCTTTGGGTTTTCTCAGTCAGTCACTAGAGATTTGGTACAAGTAACAGTCACTTGGCTTGTAGTTCAGCCATCTGTGAAACATGTGGGATGTGACGTGATTTTCACAACGTTGAGTTCCATGAACCATGTGACCAAAGAGCAGTGTTTGTTCTGCTGTCTCTCACACTGAATTTGTGGCTTTTCTTTTAAAATTACCCACTTTCCCATCGTTTTTCTGAGTCTCTCTCTGTCTTTGAGTCCAGACATTTCGCTACCTTCCTTGTCCAGTAGGCGAAGGGTGAAGATGGAAGGATGATTTGATTGTCTTACCTTTTCTGACTCTCATATGCTTTTGAGAGTTTCTATGTCTAACTCGTTGAAGAACAGGTCATCCGCGTGGGATACATACTGTTTCTCTGATTAAGGAGAGCTACAGTTTTGTTACTACTCCATATCTAGAATATGATAGTATCTTGTATTGACTAAATCAGATGTTTTCAAAGTGTGGTTTCCAGGAACTTCCCTGTCACACACTGTAAAATTCATTATTTTCATATCGTATTCAGAGGTTATTCATCTTTTCGTTGCCTTTATGAGTGTACAGCGAAGTTTCCCAATGGCCGTGTGACTTACACTGTTGTAAGAGTTGATTGAAACAGCTAATGAATCCCAGCACACATTTCTATTTGAGGCTAGACATTAAGGAGATTTTCCTATCTAGACAGCAATGTGCCTTTTCTCATGAAATCCTTTTTTGATTTTGATAATAGTTACTTTGGGAAAGAACACATTATTTACATTTAATGCATTATTTTAAAATCCATGTGTAAAAGCTTTTAAAAAGTGTTTACATTTCTAAATGCTAAATATAAACACAAACTCTAGGCCCTTCGTTGTTGCTGCTGGAGAAGGAAGCTACTGAAATGCTCTCCCACTGGGTGTAGCCCCCCCCCCCCCGGAATTTTTAAAGGAATTTTTTTAAAGGTATGATTTACATAAGTATATTCACTGTTTTTTTATCACAAAGTTACATGATTTTGGATAAAAACAGTAATAGAACCACTGTCATGATAAAAATATAAAGTATTTTCCTACTGCAAATCCCCTTTACCCCTCTGCAGTCTCTTCCCCTAAATTCTGGCAACCCATTCATGCCCTCCTTAAATTTTAGGGGCCTATATGGGTTCAAAATTTGAGAATCACTTGGATAATTGAATGCTAATTAACACGGAGGGAAACTTGTTTTTCTCCCAATACTAGTAAATGATAGCATTCACAGGAGAATGCCCATGTCAGCATCCAGGGTGGGTATTAGAGGACCTGTTAAGTTTAAGAGTAGTCATTATTTCCAGTCTTCACCATCTTGCCATTTTCATAGCAAATCATTTTCATTTGCATTTTTCATAGTTATTAATGTGTTCGCATCCTTGGCTTATTGGTCATTTGTATTGAATTCCTGTAAATGCCTAGTATCTTTTGCCTATTTATCAGGATGTAGATTGCTGTTTTATCTTATTGATTCTCTTCGTGCATCAAGGACCTTTCATTGTAAGTGCTGAAGCTTGTTTTTCCCTCTTGTTAAATTTTAGCTTTTAGTGCAGAAGTTTTAAAAAGTTTATGGTTAAATCTATTTACTTTTTTTTTTTTACAGACAGATCTGTTTTTATAGACAGATCTTCTTTATGACTTTTAGGATTTGTATATTTCAGGAAGGTTGGTCTCACACCAAAGATTATAGAAACAACAATTTGTGCTCTTTTACAGATATATTTATTTTTATATTTTTAATTGTGTGTGTGTGTGTGTGTGTGTGTGTATCAGTACAAAGGCCGCTGGATCAGCTCTCCTTGGAACTGGAGTTAGGTTAGAGTTAGGTGTTTCTGAGCCATCCATTGAGGGTACTGGAAACCAAATCAGGTCCTCTGTAAGAACAGTCAGTGTTCTTAACCATTCAACCATAGTCCAGCTCCTTATATATATGTCTTTTTCATTTTTTAGACTTCTGCTCTAAAAGACAAAGTAAGTGTATGGTTACAAAAGGAAGCTCTTGGGGCCAGAGACAAAGATGGCCTAGTGGGTAAGACAGCTGGACGCACAAGCCTGAGGGCTTGAGCTCACTTCCCCAGGACCTGTGTAAAAAGCTGAGAGTAGCTCATGGGCTCGCAACCTGGGCTCTATGGGGGTTTGGGAGAGACAGGATTGCTGGGTCTTGCTCACTGCTAGCCTAGCTTAGGGTCAGCTGGAGATCCTGTCTGGGAGGAGTAAGATAGACCATGATAGAGTAGGACACCTGATGGTTTCCATGAACTTGAGCGTGTGCACACACACACACACACACACACACACACACACACCTTCTTAACCTTTCTGTAACAGTTTGGTGGTAGATGGGTATTTCTTTGCAAGCCTTTGCATCTCAGTGATGAATTACTGAGTGCTTGGTACTTAGTGATCTTGGCAGAGTGGCTAACTGAATTGGTCTTGTCCTGTTACAGAGATCACTCTTCTGTATGGCCATTTGCAGATCCCTAGTATTTACTTGTTATTTTTAGCTTTGAATTTCTTTTGGGAGTTGCTGAAATTCTTCCAGTAAATTCTGTTTGGCTTAAGTTTGTCGTATTACTTGTAGACAAGAAGCACATTTCCTTTTCTAGCCTTATGTGAAACAGCTGGTACAGAGTGACCAGTAACACTGACTGTGGTTTTCCTTATTTTTGATTTTAGTGAAGGTGCTTCTAAAGTTTAATGAAATGTGAGGTTTTCTGTAGGCCTTTTGGAGGTTTCTTGTATTGTATTTGTTAACTTTCTAAGCTGCCCCTCTTGATTTACCATCCAAATAGGTGACAAATTTTATCAAGTTTTTTTTGTTTGTTTGTTTGTTTTTATCAGAAATCTATTGATTCAGGATTGGTGACTAATGTCTATAATCCTAGTACTTGGGAGGTAAAAGCAAGAGGAGAAAGCTCAAGACAAGCCTGGCTGGGCTGCATAGCAAGACCCTGTTTCCAAAACCAAAATAGAAGACATATATTGAGATAGATAACTATACATATTGCTTTTCCTGTGGAAATGTAATGTAGATTACATGAATGGAAGAATTATGACTCATTCTTTCATTCTTGGAGCAATCCTGACTTGCTTTATGTACTATTTCAGTGTAGTGATCTGACTCGCTAATACTTGATCTAGACTTGCTTTCCTGTTCATGATTGGTGTTTGCAAATTAGATTTTGATCTGCTGTCCATGTCTAGTTTGGGTGGTAAGGTTCTACTGTATCATAAAGTAGTTTTGGGTCAAGATGGCGTATTTAATAGGCATTGCCTGTCTTTAGGTCTTTAGTAGACTTCAACTCTGAAGTCTGCGAATTTCTTTCTTGGTGCATTCTTTTGTTTTGTCTTGTTTTGTTTTGAGACAGGGTTTCTCTGTGTATTTCTAGCTGTCCTGGACCTCACTTTGTAGAACTGGCTGGCCTCCAGAGTTCTGGGATTAAAGGTGTGCTCCTCCCCATCCCCAAACCTGTTCTTAATACATTCTAATGGGTAGATGTCTCCTTGTGTTCTCATTAATTGTAAGTTGCTTGATAATTTACACTTTTCTGAGGAGTCACCTGTCTCCTTTAGATTTCCAGTCTACAGAACAGATGTGCGCGTGTCTAGGTCTTTCAGTAGTTTAGACTTATTGTCTGTTTGGATGGTGTATGTGTGTGTTTATGGAGATGTGCACATGCATGCTTGTAGTGCCAGTGCATGAGGAGGCAAACGTCAATGCTGGATTATCTTCCTTGATCCTGTTCCTCCTAGTTGAGACATGTTTTCTCAGTGAATCTGGAGCTCACTGGTTGTCTGGGCTAGCTGGCCTATGAGATGCAGAGATCTGCCTGCTTCTTTGTGCTCACCAAGTGCTGGCTTATGGATGTGTGCATTGCTACTCCCATCTTTTCTGTGGCCACTAGGGATCTGACTCAGGTCTTCGGGCTCACACGGCAAGCACTTTACCAGTGGAGACATCTCCATACCCCACCTAGTTTATTCTTAAGTTTTTCACTGAATTTTGTGCATCTATCTTATGCCTTATAATAATTTTTATGGATTTTCATCTATCTTTTCTCTTTTCATTTTGATTAAAATATATTTGTCTAGACTCTGTAGATTTAGTGATTGGCTTGTGTTCTTTGCCTGTGTGGTCAGCATTTCATTCTCTTAATTTAGAACAGAAGCCCTGGTATGTGTGTGTCTCATCTGAAGTTTAATTAGATCATTGCTTAGTATATCCATGCTTTGCCAGTAGACAGTGCTTTGTGATGGTCAAGGAAAACTCCACTTTGTGCTAGGCACCCAAGTTAGCCCTTTGTCTCTGACCTAGATTCCTGAAAGATAAGTTCCCACCAACCCTGACATTTTGTCCCTTCTCCAGGACTGTGTAACTGCTGTGAAATGATTAGCTGCTTGCTCTGGCATCTGCAAACTGGCTTATTGCTATGTGCATGGGGAGGAAGGCAGTTGCTCACATACCTGTAAATTCGACAGAGATGAAGTATTTGTGGATTTTGCCTTTCAAAGCCCTTCCTTCACCTGCTTCTGGGCAACATGTCTCTGATTTGGGTTAGAGACTGCAGCCTTGCTAGCAGTTTTAATAAATTTGGCTAATTATAATCTTAATTAATCTGGTGGTTTTTTCTCGGTGGTCTTGAACTCCATAATACTTCCAATCCCCCAATGACCAGTTTTCCAGAGCTCTAGAACCCATAGTACAGTAAGGCTACAATTCTGCAAGTGTAGATAGCAGAGTCCTTTCCTCACCCACTAAAGGACCCTAGGAATTCAAGGCTAGCCTGAGGTATATGTGAGTTCATGGCCATCCTGGGCAAAAAGAGGCAATGTCTTAGTAACCCTCTTCTCCCAGCAAACTGAAAACAGCTTATCTGCCTAACATTAGAAGATTATTGGGTAGCCATTGCCTTTTTTTTTTCAAGATAAATTTTCTCCAGCCATTAAAATAATTCAGTTTTAAAATGACACATCATTAGAATACATTCGAATATGTGCTGCTGTGTGCACACAACACAACACAACCCACACAAATCTACTTTAAGTATGTGCTATAAAAATGAGCTCTGCATCTGGACATTGGAAGCAAATGCAGGAAAGAATACTATTGGTTTTGTGATGGAGGGAGCGTGGGTGGTTTTAGTTCTGTTACCTTAGTTCTTTCTAGCTTGACCATCCCCCACCAGAGGAAGCTATGACAGGCTCCTGTTGGTGTGGCTGACACATGTTCAGTTCCATTTCCCACTCAGTGACAGCTGTGTGCAGCCTGCAGTGCAGACAGACCTCCACCAACCTGCTCAGAGATGGCTCAGAGGCAGCCATTAGCTGTGACTGTGAACAGAAGGGTTCAAGAGTGGGTGATATTGAAATATTTTTTGAGGAGACACAAAGATGTCTTCATGCTTCTCACAGTAAGTGGGGTGGTAAAGGAGAGTTTAGATTGGTATTTTAGCAACAACTGATCAACTGTTTCCAGAGTAGACCACTGGACTATAATAGCAGACACTAAAATACCACCGGTTCTGGACCATATAGAAGAGTCAGAGACACTAACAGAAGATTCTCTAGCTGATGATTAAAATAAAAATAATATTAAAAATGAGACCTGGTGCTGGGACATAGCTTGGAAGTGTAATCTCTGTGTAGGTTTTTACAAAATGCCAGTGTAGTAGTTTGAGAGGAAAATGTTTTTTTTTCTCAAAGGTGCTAGCCTGCCATGGCCAACAGAACCTTCCCCAGTTTGTGAAACTTTTATGCCAAGAACCTCAAATCTTTTACCATCCCCTACACTGTAGAACTTTTTATGCAAATCTTTAATTTCTCTCACCTGATAACTCTTTTGTTATGGGAGGCATTTCCAGAGTGGCAGACCCATTTCCTCTTTCTGATGCCTCAGTTCTTTTACAACTAGCCAACATGGAAGACTGTGATGCTACCCAGCCAGTGGAGAGAGGTTTTAGACTCCTTAAAATGTAGGATTAAAAATGTATTAAATTTCCTGCTTGGTGTGCTTGTTTGCCTCCTAAAAAGAAATTGTCTTGCTGTGTTACTTTTGTGTTGTTCCTGGGTTTCTTTGTGTAGCAATAAGAATATTCTTTTTCCCAACTGTTTGGAGAACTACCTCCCATATTTGTGTGGCTGAGATTGGAGGGTCCTTTTTTCTTTAGATTTATTTTTATTATGTTTTAAGTCATGTGTATGACCGCATGTTTGTAGGGGTAAGTGTACATGAGTGCAGGTGCCAAGGGAAGCCAGAGGTCCCAGGGCAACACCAGATCCCCAGAACTGGACTTGTGCACAGTTGTGAGCCACCCGATATGGGTGCTGACAATTGGATTTGGGTTTTTTGAAAGATCACCGAGAGCTCTTAACTACGGATCCGTGTCTGCAGCCCAGTAGTCATAGTTATTCAAACCCAAAGAAAGAGTAACATCCGCCTCCTCTTTCTAGATTACTTTTGCTTCATAATCAAAGACAAAAACATCAGTGTATTAATGTGAATTGGATCTTTTCCCCTTTACCTCCATTTGTCTTATAATTAATTCTAGTTCCTTGGCATCCAATTGTCTTCAATTTAGGGCTGCAGCTAGTAGTGTAAGATCTGTCTACCTGTCATCTACCTGTCTGCCTATCTATCTATCTGCCTATCTATCTATCTATCTATCTATCTATCTATCTATCTATCTATCTATCTATCTATCTGTAGCCGTGACTGTCCTGAACTCAGAGATCAGCCTTCCCCTGCTTCCAGTGTGCTTGGATTAAGGTTGTGTGCCACCACACCTGGCTTTTTTTTTTTTAAAAAATTATTTTATTTATGTTTTAGTTTTTATGAGACAAGGTCTCACCATGTAACTCTGACTGGCTTGGAACTCCTGTGTGGACCAGGCTAGCTAGCTGAGCCTCTCAGGTGCTGGGAGTCGAGGTGACCACCACCACTCTTGGCTACATCATCAGTTTTAGTCTATCTTATTTTGTAATTAGGAGTTTCTCTCCTTTAGACTTTTTAACATTGTTTTTGTTTTTAATTTTTTTTTTTTAGAAAGAGATTTATATAACCCAGGGTAGCCTTGAACTCACCTTAGAGCAATGGTTCTCAACCTCTGGGTCCCAATCTCTTTGACAACCCTCTGCCTCCAAAAATATTTACATTAGATTCATAACAGTGGCAGAATTACAATTATGAAGTAGCAGTAAAACCTGTTTTATGATTGGGGTCAGCACAGCATGAGGATCTGTATTAAAGGGTCGCAAGCATAGGAAGACTGAGAAGCACTGCCTTAGGAGTCCTCTGAGTGCCAGGCTAGGGACTTGTGCCACTGCTATTTTTGTAAATCTTAAAGAAAATAATATGGCCATGGTGGCATGTGCTATGGTGAAAGTTTGAAGTCTCAATTCTCAGGAGGCTGACAAGAGATGATCCTAAGTTCCAGGCTAACCTAGGCTGCATATGGAGACCTTTTCTCAAACACACAACAAAAATAACCATCTAGTCCCTGCCCCCTCAGAAAACCGCACCTCAAACACATGTGTTTAAATCTTTGTTCACATCCAGCTGTCTATTCTCTAAGACCCTCCTCTCAAGGTCTCATGTACCCCAGGCTAGGTTTGAACCAGAAGACACCTTGACATTCACGTCTTCTTGCCTCCACTGCCTGAGTGCTGACGTCACAAGCATTCATCATGGTTTCTTTTGCAGTGCTGGGAATTGAACCTAAGTACCTCCTGCATGATAGTAAGCACTTCAGCGACTGAGCTACATCCCCGGGGCTTCTGAAATTTAATCTACAATTATTTCTCCTATCCACAACATCTTTATTTTAGTCTGAAGTCTTCAACAGCTATTTTCCTAACTTTGAAATCACGCATGCTTCATTAAATCACATTGTTACTGAACAGCATTCTCTTTCAAGAACTATGTTAGACATTGAGATTCCCAAAACAAAAGATAGTTATAGCCCTAAATAAGCTCAGCTTTTTCTTCTTTTAGTAGTGTCTCATACAGCGGCACTGTCATTCTTACACAATAATAATAGTTATTGAATTCAGCTCCATGAAGACCATTTCAGTGGGATATCTATAATCCCTACGCACTTCTGTATTAGTGCACTCATTTGACAGATGTGGAGTTTGGGGGAATGAAGTATCCTTCCTAGGGCACATGGGTAGTAAATTACAGAGCTTGTTCTTGACTCCAGGTCTTGCTAGTTCCAGTTTCTTACTGTTCACTGCTTGCTTTCTCTTTGCAGCCCTACTTAATGTAATTGGTTTTCAATATTTACAAGTCTCAATAAGATTTCATTTGTCATTTTTTCCACGATTTTTGTCATTTCCATACCACAAAACAATTTCTCCACTATTTTTATAATTAGATCCAGAAACAAAGGATGCTGTCATTCTTTTACCTAGCTTGTGGGAGATGAAAGGTTAATATGTTAAGAATTTATTTGTCAGTCTTAGTGTTAAGGACAGGTGGAAAGTGACAGCAGCATACCTTGCAGTTTTTATGGGTGCTTATATATGCATGAAAAAGGACAAAAGTCTTAAATCTACTGCCTGGGAGTGCTCAAAACGTACCAATCCATGTAATTAATACCTAGATTAGAAGACCTCATCTGTGATCTTCGGAAGCACCCTTTGTTGTATGATTTAAAAAACTAGAATAGGTTCTGTCTAGTGTGGAGTGAGAAGAGATGTATCAGAAGTGACCTAGGCTGGGGCTGGGGCTTAGTTTGTAAAGTGCTTGTGACACAAGCATGAGGATCTGAGTTCCATCCCACTTAAGCCATGTTCAGAAGCTTTGTGCTGTGGTGCTCACTCCTAATCCTAGGGCTGGGATTTCTGGCTAGGCAGGCTAGCTGAATTGGTCAGTTTTAAGTTTCATAAAAGACCTGTCTCAAAGTAAGCTTGAAGGAGATACCCAGCTTTTACCTCTGCCTGTACATGCACATCTATCTTTTTATCCATTTATCCATCGATCCATTCATCCATCGATTGATCCATCCATCCATCCATCCATCCATCCATCCATCCATCCGTCCACTTACCTAACTCTCTGCCTGCTATCTGTAGATAGGCATACACACACACATAGACATACACAGACACACACAAACATATACATGTATACACACACATACTGGCCTATAATTTACTTCTCTGAGTTTAGAGACTTAGACTTATCGCTTGAATTTCTTTCCTTCTTTTTGGGGGGAGGTGAACAGAAAGAAACTTTGATCAGACATAGGATTCTGTGTGGAGAGTGATGTGGTGGGAAGCCTGCTCATTAAGTCAGGAGACTAGTGATTGACCTCTACCAATAATGGGTTGGGTAGCATGAGTGAGAACTTTAAATGTGGCATTCTGTTTGTACAGTGAGTGGGGTGGACTGAACACCAGCTAGAGTTGTCTCCTCCTTAGGGGTCCCAGTTTTGGCTCTAAAAGATTTTTCTCTACGTTTCTAAATTTTAATAATTTCAACTTACTCTTTGTTCCCCCAGAATAAAGAATCCTCCTGCTTTGTGAAGCTTATTCCTCTCCTATGTTGTATTTACCTTTGCTTTTCAACTGCTTGGTTGACAGTTCTATATGTATTTCGTTCTTTATATTAAATTCTCTCTGTTAAAATAACTATGTTTTCAGTCATCTGACTAGACTCTTAACTGATAGCAGAAACCTCAGAGTAGAGCTTAACTTCATACTCTGGTTTGCTTGTGTCTTGTATTTTGGTTTTGATTTTGTTTTTTTGTTGGTTGGTTTTTTTGTTTCTGTTTCTGTTCCTTTTCTTTTCTTTTTTCTTTTGCTTTCAAAAAAGAAAACAGGTATCTCTATGTAGCCCTGGTGGTCCTGGAACTCCCTATGTAGATCAGGCTGACCTTAAACTCGTGGAGATTCATCTGTCTCTTCCTTCCAAGTGATGGGATAAAACATTTTTTTTAAATCAGATCCATTATAATGTATCTATGTAGGAAGACATCTGATGCTGTGTAGATGCCCAAGCAGATCATTGTCTGTGGAACATGTTGGAATGTAGGAAAGTTAACAGACCTGAAGACAGATGTGGTTTAGTGAAGTGAAGTGCTTCTGCCTTTCTTTTCTCTTTTAAATTAGTATAGAGAAAAAAGCATCTGACCACTAGATTACAAGTTGCATTACTTTGATCCAGTAAATACTGCCTTATAGGTTAGCTGCTGCCAGAGCCTATCTAGATAGTAGGACACATCCTGTCACCAGGAGCTAGCTGCTTATAGAAAGACCTAACCACCAAGCCATGTGCTAACAGTCTCTTTGTTTTTCAAACCGTTAGTTATGGCATCCATTTTGTGTGTGTGTGTGTGTTTTATTTATACATTGTTGAGCAGAAGACTCTGTATGGGTTCTTACTTGATCCTTCCCACTATAATGATTTATGGATCAATATGGGGATTGTATCAGTTGCCAAGTCTATTCTAGTTATACATTAAGGAACTGGGGAAATAACCACATAGTAGTTTTGGGTATCTACATTTCCTACTGTATTAAAAATTGATTTAAAACTTCTTGAATTGTGTCAGTCACAAATTCTGTCAGCTCTAGTTGCTTACAGTATAAAATTTAAAAGATCATTTTGATAACAAACTATGTGTGACTTGTATTATTTTTCTGTTGTTGTGATCGACAAAAATGTCAAGGCTAAGGTAATTTATAGAAGGAAGAGTTTATTTTGGCTTTGGTTGCAGAGGGTTAGTCCACAGAGGCAGGCACAGTTTGGCAGTAGGCTAACATGATGCCAGGGCAGGACACGAAGAACTTACCTCTTCAAGTGGAAGCACAGAACAGTGGCAGTGAACTGGACGTGGCAGTGAACTGGACGTTACAGCCTGCTTCTAGTGACATACTCTCCACCCCAGAACAGCACCACAGCAGGTGACCAAACATTCAAATTCCAGAACCTCTGTGGAAGATTCTTATTCACAGCACTACATTCATCACTCAGAAGTGTGTGTACATGTGTGCTTGTGTGTGTGCGTACCAGTTACTTTCCTGTTCCTCAGACAAAAAGCAGGTGAGAGATAAGAGTCCCTTGAAGTGAAAATGTAAAGGTTCTTTGGAATGTCCATTGGGTGGTGTTTTGCCAGAGCAAACACCTGAAGGAATGTTTCATTAAAGTGGACACAGGTGTGAAAGGCTAAGGTGGACTTGTGAAGGAATCTTTCGATGAAGCAGACACAGGACAGATGATATTCTGCTAAAGCAAGCTCGTGAAAGGACATGTGATGAATTCTTTGCTAATGACATACATGTATTGGTCCACCTTACATTGCATAGTTGAGCTGCATTTGTTGGGACACCATAGAGAGAAACACACCAACAAACTTCTGGTGGTGTGCTGCAGTTTGTTGCCTCTTCTGTGGACTTGGGCTGATTGGCAGTGTGATGTCAGCTGAGACAGACACACGTGCTGAGGGACCCATGCTGAGGCTGGAAGACACATGATATTTGGAGGGTATAAATAGGATTGCACAGACAGTGACAGGATCTGAGCTTGGCTTTGTTATGCCCATGTCTCGGGATACCCAGAAGAGCTCAAAGAATTGCCAACCTGATGTAGTGAGACAAAGAGTCTTTTAATAACCTGGTTTGGATTGCAGTCCATTCCCACTGCACAGGTGGGATTGCCATGCTGCATCTAGGGGCTTAGGACATTTATACATAAGCAGATTCTGGGGTTTCAGGGTTACATGACAAGGAAAATGATAAGGGAAGTCATTTTTCAAACACAACACTATTTGTTTAGGCTGGGGGGGGGTCGCACAATTGGGGAGAGAAGCTCTTTTGGCCTTTATGGTGCTATCAGGGACTAGTGTTTTCACAAACCGGTCACAACTGTCTGGGAATGCTTGATTGCCCCCAAATTTGGCACTTTATCTCTCTAAGGATGTGTGTTTTTTTGCTTTTCCAAAGGACAGGGGCCACTTGCACTGGGGAGTGCTTAGCTATCCATTAGAGAGGATGCCAGCCTTGGTGACATGGGGGCTGGGAGTTGTGGCTGTTTATCTGCTCTCAAGCTGGTATTTGCCATTCCCAGGAGGAGGTTTTCATTAGGGAGTGGGGAATAGCTGAATTTCAGTGCCAGGCTGTGCCTCCTTTGAAAGGTCAGGCGACAGGAAAGAGCAAGGGACCAAGGGGAAACTTTGTGAGCCGTGAGGGGGTGCTGAGGGGAAGCTTTGCGCAGTGAGAATGTGGAGCCTGGCTGCCCAGTCTCTTCAGCTTGCTGGTACAGCTAGCTATGCAAGTGGGTCTCCTGTCTTCACTGATGCTTGCTTTCCTGAGAAAGGCACAGCCGAGAACTTCTCCCATGTCCCTCTGGGTCCCTCCTGGGCCAAAGCCGAGGCCTGGCTGTCTCTGTTATCATGTCACCGCTGTTCCTAACATGACTCTACTGAGCTAGACTGCTGCTGTATCTATGAAGTGTTTGTGAGTGGATCACGCTGCCTCTGCCTGCTAACCTGTGAACTGAATTGCCAATTTCCAGACAACATAGTTGGGAGTTGCTCCAAAGAACCTTTCTAAACAGGTCCATTTTCCCTGTATTCTTTCTTTCCTACTCTCTCTGGTGGGTAGTGAGATATAAGGGAGGTTAAAATGTTTAAGAACCATCATTAAAAATAGGATTTGAAAAAAAATTAAAGTTACAGTCCATGGTGGGGATGGGATAAGAACAGGAACAGGAAGCTGTCTGCATTAACACACAAGAAAGCAGGTGTATGTGTGTGTGTGTGTGTGTGTGTGTGTGTGTGCAAGCAAACTAGTGATCAGCATCAGGTCTGGTTTCTGAAGCTGCTTCTGCTTTTTTGAGACAGTCTCACTGTTGATTGGAACACACTGATTCCCGAGGACTGGCCAGCCAGGGACCTGCCCGTCTCCAACCCACGTCACCACTATACTACCTTGTTTTTGATTTTTGTTTTCTTCAGTGAACTATGGGGATTAAACTCAGGTCTTCATACTTGCATAGCAAGCTCTATACTGACTGAACTATCTCCCCAAGCCCCCCTCCCCCCCTTTTTTTTTTAAAGAACTATAGGAGAAAGACCAAACTAAAAACATGTTAGTATTCATTCAAATACTTAATGACCTTAGACAGAAGCTTTAAGAAAGCCAGATCATTCTCATGCTCCTTTCTGAATGCCATAGCAACTGCTTGGCATCTGGATGTTAACTGTTTTCAAAATATCTACAGTGCAGTGGTTCAACCAGGAAGAGGGGGAAGAAAAAGATGAAAACAGAGGCCAGAGGGAAATATGCTTGTTACAGTATGTACTTGTTTTAAAAAATAAAAAATAAAAAATGAAAAGTATAGTGCAGTGGTTCTCAAAAAGAGGTACATACCACTGACCTGGCACTAGGCTGAGAACAACATAGAAGGGTCCTGTTTGCCATCTCTTGAAGAATGCTTCCAGGCCTTGTTATAACCAAGTTAGTGATGCTGTTTCAGGCAGTTTGTGGGTTCATTTTGGATTTTGTATGTGTGATTCTAAGTGAATTCATGGAAGTACCTTATGATTTGATGTTTAGCTTTCATTCTTGGTAAAAATAAGTCTCATTGGAATGTAGCGTTTTCACTCCTTTACACATCAGCTATGACTGCCTTTTGCCAAATTGGAGCTGGATGATTGAACAGACACTGTATAGCCCAGGTATCTAAAATACATCTAATCAATGTAAGCACTTTGCCAGCTCCTCATTTCATTGGTTAGAGGGAAATGCAAGCTCCTCCTGTGAGCTGCAAAGGGGTTACTGTAACCTGGGTCTTATGACTGTTACTCTTCAAGTCTCTGACCACTGCTCTTCCCAGCACAGCCACTCCCTGTGCCTTTCCAGCTCTAGGAGGCTCTATGTAGCAGGCCTTATTCAGTTGAGCCATTTACCTGTCATATCTTCCTCTAGCTGACCATTACAGCTTTCATTTGGAAGTATTTGATATTAAAGTTCATATGTGATTATTTGTATTTCAGCCATCTTGTACTTGAAATTCAATTTAGGTTGCAGTATGACAGCTTTTGCAAAGAATTTTTGGGAAAATAATTCTGTTGATAGCATATTTGAAATATCTTAAAGTAGAACAGAGAATTTTTTCTCTTGCATCTAAATGCATACTAAAAATCAAGTGATTTGGGGCTCGGGAAATGTGCACAAAGCACTTGCTATACAAGTATAAGAAAAGGAGCCCGGATTCTGAGAACCCATGTGAAAGCCAGGCAGGTATGCTGGCCACCTATAACCCCAGTGCTGGGGCAGGGGCAGGGAATCCCTGGGCCAACCTGGCTAACTAGCTTAGCTAGAATCAGTGAACCAGGGTTCAGAGAGAGACCCTACCTCAATAAGTAAAATGGGTGGAAATTAAGGAAGATACCAATGTCAACTGTGAGCGTCCATATACATGTACATACATGTTCACACACACACCCATGTATATGTGTACCCCCACCCAAGTAAATATCCATCCATACATACGGTGTGTGCATGTGTGCATGTGCACACACACACACACACACACACGGCTCAAATAATGTAGTCTGAGCTAGATAAGCTTTTCTTACTGACATAATTTTGAGAACGGGACTGGCATGAGGGAGGCACTCTCCTCCCCAGAGCTTGCTCTTCTCTTCCTGAGTCTTTTGCCTGATCCATGGTTTCTTATTTTAAACCCTATAAAGTATGTAATATTTTTATATTGTAAACAATATGATTTAATGTAAAAGACATTGAGGCTCTACCCAGAAGCTAGAGAGCTACTGGGGACTCCTAACACTGCTAACTCCTTGTGTGAATTGTGATAACACTCGGTAAGGGCGGCTAATGGTAGCAGAATCTTAATGCTTAAATGCTTTGAAATATTTCACATGTTTTTGTCATATGAACAGCTTTAGATTACCTATTCCTTACTAAGGTCTCCTTTAAAATACCAAAGATTAAGTCTTAAATCATGCTATGACTTGTGGACACGATCAAGAATCTAATGATATCTTAAATGCAATGAGTGAATTGATGTTGTGGGAAATGTTATTTGTTAGGCTTAATGAGAAATGAATAAGCACTTAGTATGTTTGATTTGTATTGTTTTGATGGGTAAAGGGAAGTCTGGATGTATATGGGTCCTCTTATTACCAGTAAATGCTGAGTGCAGGATAAAGGTAATGCTTATCTTTTGTTAGAAAAACACTCGAAATGTGAGCTTATCAGAAGTAGTCAGTTACTTTAGGAGTATATCTTCATGGTGATGGCCATATGCCATACTTTAAATCTCATTCAGATAGAGCGCCCATTCTGAGAACTCATCTCTACTGCTAACCAGGGTATGCCTGTGTATGAGAGGAAGTAAAAAGGGTGGGGGAGGGGGAGAGGAGGGGAGGGGAAAGGAGAGCATGAACACACACAAGACTGCACTCAGGAATGTATATATGAGTGACTGTATAAATATATAAATGACTTAGAAGAATAGTTAAAGTCAGTCCCCAGGAGGCAGATGTGACTGGGACCGAAGAGTAGGGACATGGAAAAGGGGGCAGTTTTGCTCTTTTCTCCTAATTTCCTTGTGTGACGATAGAATAACCTATTGCTTACTGTGTGCCAGACACAGACTCTCTCATAAAGCTCTTGAAATGTTCTTCTGCTGTTAATCCTTACAATACTGCTGTGAGGTGGGATCTTGTCCCTAACACACACATCCCCCCTCCCCCCATGTAGCTGGACAATGGAGGCACTCGTATTTCAAGGGTGGAAAGCACTCAGATAAGTGTTAACACAGGAAAAGGTGCTAGAGCCAGAGAATTTCTAGGTACCTAAGTTCTGTGTCCAACATGCTTAAGCTGGCTATACTGCTTTTAACTGTAGGTGTTTCAGTGTAGTATTATCCATTGATTAGTGAGTGCTCCCTGACCAAAAGGGACAGATGAAAGGCCACACTTATTTATTGTGCTGACTGATCAGCATAGTGATCAGTCACCACTGCAAGAGAAGATACTGAACGGGTCTGTACACTCGTTTAGATAGATTATCTATACATTAACTAGCTGTCAGTCTACCCACCTGCTTACCATTTATATGTATCATGCTTAGGACGGATCATCCCACTTCAGATGATCCAATCAAGAACATTTCTGACAGGCAGGCCCAGCTGCCTGTTTTAGTTGATTCCAGCTGTAGTCAGGTTGACAGCCAAGTTTAGCCTTTAGCCATTAGAAGCAGTATGTATGTACTCTTAGCTCCCTCCCCATTGCCTTTGACATTTGAGTTTGTTCCTTATTTCCAGGCTGATATGTTGAAAGCTTGTTTACTGTAGCCACTTATGTTTTCTAATGAGGTTAAGGTTATAAACTTTCTTAAACAAAACAAAAAACCAAAAAACCTATTTCATTATTGGTACTTGTAGGGTACCACACAGCAGATGTGTGGAGGTCAGAGAAGAACTTTGTGGAGTTGATTCTCTCTTCACATCTTTACATGGATTCTGGGGCCGAACTTAGGTTGTCAGAGTTGTACAAGAACCTTTACCCACTGAGCCATCTGACTAGCCCAATTAATTACATTATTTATTGTGTGTGTGTGTGTGTGTGTGTGTGTATGCATGTGTGCACATGTGGTGGTCAGAGTACAACTTGTGGGATTTGATTCTCTCCATCCACAGTGTCTGTCCTAAGGATCAAACTTAGTTTGTCAGGCTTGGTAGCAAGTCAAGCCATTTCACTGGTCTCCGACATTTCTTAATATATTCTTTTGACACATTGTTTCAGAGTGTTCACAGTAAGATTTGGGGTAGAAGGAAACACTAAGTGGGAACCTTTTAAAATGATCCATCTATTACTAGGGAACTGGTTAAAAAAAAAAAAACAAAAAAAAAACCTTGGATGATATTTTAAGCATGTCAAGATCAGTCACTAAACAGTACCTCTGGGGCTGTGAGATGGTGTTGTGGGTGTCTGCTGTGCAGGCATGGAGCCCTGAGTTCATGTCCCTAGCTTCTATTAAAGCCCGGTATGGGGCTGCATGTTCCTGTAACCCAAGGGCTGAAGGATGGAAGAAAGAAGATCCTAGGAGTTTGCTTGTCAGCCTGTATAGTCAAAACACTGAGTTCCAGATTTTGTGAGTTACCTTGTCTGTAAAAATAAAGTAGAGAGCCAGGCATAGTGATGTATGCCTTTCATTTATTCCAGCATTCAGAAGGACAAGATAGGTGGGTGGATCTCTAGTTTCTAGTATGAGACTAGCCTTGTCCATGTAGAGGTTCCAGGCCAGCCAAGGTTATATAGTGCCCTGCATAAAAAAAAAATGTAAAAGACAGAGCAATAGAGGAAGAAACCCTGGGTCAACCCTGGCTTCCTCATGTGCATGCATAGGCAAGTGCACCATCACTCAAGCACATGGATACCCATGCTAGCTCTTACTTTCTCCCCCACTTCACAAAACCCACAGTTTTTGAAGAAAAATCTGTTTTTTGGGGGGTTAGAGGACTCAGTGGTTAGAGCACTTACTGCACAAGCATGAAGAACTGACTTTGGATCTCCATAACCTAAATAAAAGCCAATTAAAGCAACACATGCCCAGAACCCAGCAGATCCTGGAGGCTTACTGGTCTGTCAGTCTAACTGAGGCAACAAGCTTCCGGTGCAGGCAAGTCGCTGTTTCAAGAAAGAATGTGGAGACATGATCAAGAAAAGATCCTGACATCACCTCTGACCTCCATGTGCCTGCACTGGAGAATACCCTCTCAACATACCTGTATAAACCTGCAACCACACCCATCTTCTCCCATCTCACCACACCCCACACAGTAAAGCCTGTGACTTAAAAAGCTGATTTAATACTGATTTAAATAGCCATGATGAGCACACTTGTGAATATAATTTGCTGGAAATGAATAAACAGACTTTTTTTTCTCTAGTGTATTGGGTGCCTAGCACTTTCTGGTAAATTTACAGTGTCTCAGAGCGTGTCTTACTTCGTCCTTTCAGGAGCAGTGGCAGCGGCATGGAATAACCCCCTGTCCAGCTGGTTCAGTGCTATGCTCCATTGCTTTGGTGGAGGAATTTTATCCTGTATACTGCTTGCAGAGCCTCCGTTGAAGTTTCTTACAAACCACACTAATATTTTACTGGCGTCTTCAATCTGGTAAGTTGCCTTAGGCTGCACGATGAGGTCTTTTAAGAATTGTGTAATAGGTTGCAGTGAAGTGGATCTTTTTCCTTTAAACTTTTTTATGTCCTTAAGTTAATGTGTGTGCAATGAGTGAACCCAGATAGTGCCAAAGATTTGTAAGTGCAAAGTTTGCCTCTTGCTCTTCCTCTTCTTATCTTCTCCCAAAGAAATTGTTCTCAGTGTTTGTGGGAACATTTTAACATAAGAGAATATCAAATATTGGCCTAAATATTTTGTTTTGTGAAATAAACTTAAATAGATAGAATTATGACATGATAAAAATGTACATGTGAACAACTACATGAAAAGTCCAAGTGTCTGTGCTTATACATTAGCTTTTCTTGTCTTAGTTTCATCATTGCCTGTTGATTGATTGATAGATAGATACATACATACATACATACATACATGCATACATACATACATGCATGCACACATACATACATGCATACATACATACATACATACATGCATACATACATACATACATGCATACATACATTCATACATACATACATACATACATGCATACATAGGTTCAGAGTCTCACTGTGTAGCCCTGGCTGTCTTAAAACTCAGTACTTACATCAGGCTGCCCCCCAACTCATAGAGATCCACCTCTGCCTCCCCAGTGCTGGGGTTAGAGGTTTGCCCCACCACATCTGGTTATTGGATTATTTAAAGGCTTCTGATATCTTTAAACATGAATTTGGAAAATTACCGTAGGAATTGGCTTGGATTCTTGTTCATGCAGATTTAGATGTTCTTAAGAAGATTGATGAATTAAGTTAAAAATATATTGATTATTGATACCAATCAACATGCTTTGTTTTATTTAAAGTAAACTATGCTTTCTATTAAAAACCCTATGGGGCTGCAGAGGTGGCTCAGCAACTGCCATCTGACTGCTCTTCCAGAGGTCCTGATTCAGTTCCCAGCAACCACATGGTGGCTCACAACCATCAATAATAGGATCTGATGCCCTCTTCTGGTGTGTCTGAAGATGGCTAGCATACATAAAATAAATAAAAAAAATATATTTTTAAATAACCAACCGATTAATTTAATATATACTAGGAACATTTAGAATTCATTTTTTTTTTCCTGGGCCTGGTGAGAGGGCTGAGTGGATAAAGGAACTGAGTTCTAGCTGTGGAACTCACAAAGCTGGAAGGAGAGAATCGGCTGCACAGAGAAGTCTCTTGGCTTCCACACATTGACTGTGGCATGCAGCCCTCTGCTCATCATGCACCTACAACACAATGAGAAAAAGAACCAAACATTCATTTTCATTCTAATACTTATAGATGTATTAAGTCGTTATAAACAGGGGCATGTTACTGTTGTAGTAATGGTAAAGTAGTAGTGGGAACTTGTGGCTGTGGAAAGTTAGGTGGGTGGAATTATTCACTTGATAACTAGTGATTATTGAGTTAATATTATATACCAGCTAAGATTCATTTTCATATTATATCATGAGTCCTGTGAAGTAGTACATTAGTTAGGGTTCTACTGCTGTGAACAGACACCATGGTCAAGGAAAGTCTTATAAAGGTCAGCATTTAACTGGGGCTGGCTTACAGGTTCAAGGCTCAGTCCATTATCATCAAGGTGGGAACATGGCAGGGTCCAGGCAGATGTGGGTCTGGAGTTGTTGAGAGTTCTGTCTCTTGTTCTGAAGGCAGCTAGGAGAATACTAACTTCCAGGAAGCTAGGATGAGGGTCTTAAAGCCCACGCCCACAGTGACACACCTACTCCAACTTTAACAAGGCCACACCTCCAAATAGTGCCGTTCCCTGGGCCAAGCATATTCAAACCACCACAAGTAGCTATTATAATTTTTTATTGGTGACAAAATCTTTTACTGGTGACATTAAGAGAAAAAAATTACTTAAGTACTACTATGAAACTATATATTGCATCTCTCTGATCTGTAGCTTAATATTGGATTCATCTACAACTACTCTAGACATCCAGTAAATTTGAAAGCTATCCGATCAGGCATGAAATGACTGAGTGCATCGAATTGTTTTGCAGGATGACCTCTTCCATATGAACAGGATTCCAAGTTTACTGTGTTTTTGTTTTTTAAAATCCAATCTGGTGGTAAATGACGGTTTTTTACTAGCAATTACAAGTTTCTCTCCTAAGTAGCTGGTAGCTAAAATCATGACTCACTCTATCAAATGAGAGTGGAAGAGAATGTACTATCAACCTCAAACAGGAAAGTCTTCAAAGATTTTACAGGTTGTTGCTTGCTTTCAGTAAAATCACTACTTTCTCTCTTTTAGTACTTTATATTTTTGGCTGTGGAAAGTGGGTGGAGTGGAGTTAATCATTTGATAGCTAGTGTGTATTGAACTATATATTAGGTAAATTCTTTATATTTATTTACATACTTAAGAGTCCTGTGAAATAACTATTGTAATTATTATTTTAAAGATTTATTTATTTTTATTTTATATGTAAGGATGTTTTGCTTGAATGCATGTATGTATGTATGTATATATATATGTATATGTAACATGAATGTGTGTATGTGCCTGGTGCCTCAAGAGGCCAGAAGAGAACATTGAATACCCTGGAACTGAAATTACAGATGGCTGTGAGCCACCATGTGGGTGCTGGGAACTGAAGCCAGGTTCTCTGCAAGAGTAGCCACTGTTCTTACCTAGCTGTTTAAAGTAATTAGATTACATGTAACAGGTTCCTTACGGCATTTTCATATGTGCTTAGTTTTGGCCGACTCCCCTATCCTTCTTTCCAACCTCCTTGCTCTCTCCTGCTTTATCCTTCCCCAGTCTTAAGCCTACCTTCCAGTTTGTACCAAGTGTGTTCTGTTCACCATTCTACCAGAGGCAGCTGTTGTTGTTACTTTCTCTTGACAGCAAAGAAATTGAAACCCAGGGAACAGTTGCCGTGATTTCTGTCTAGGTAGGCATCAAGTCAGAGTCAGAACAAGTATGACTGTAGAGCTTCTGTGCACGACAGCTGCCCTGTGTCTTAGACTTGCTTACTCATCTCACAGCATCATCCTCCAAAAGCACTGCTGAAAGAACTTCCATTCTATAATGGTACTTTACACAGATACTAGCATTTTGGATTTGTTTTGATGCTGTATAAATGCTGAAACTAAATAAAAAGTAAGATAGCCAGATTCTGTTAACTTCTGGCCTGGACTTTCAGTAACTTCCTAAGTGGGCTAGTTGCTTTTTTCATTACTCCCCAATTTATTCTTCACATAATGATGGAGTGATTATCTTAAAATAAGTTAGAGTGTGTCACTCCTGTCTGTGTGCAATAATTTTTTTTTTTAGGAACAACATCCTGAATTTTCCCATGACCCACTGCCCATCCCTACACAGCCTCCCTCTGTTCTCTTTGCTGTGATGTGTTGCCACTGCTCCTTTACTCCTTTCCAGCCACACACGTGCATTTATCCATACTTCTGACACGCCTGGCTTTGGGTGAGCTTGTTGTACTACTCATAGAGAAGCAGGGCTGTTGCTTGGTCGTTTGCTTGCTGGTCATCCTGCAAAGATGATCAGTTTTAAAACAACAACAACAAAAACTATGTATGAACTCAGATTAAAGGATGTTTTGTGAGATTATACAGAGTGAAATTTTTGTCATTATTTAAACCTGATTGTCCCA
The DNA here is from genome assembly GCF_004785775.1 of Grammomys surdaster. Classification (NCBI taxonomy): domain Eukaryota; kingdom Metazoa; phylum Chordata; class Mammalia; order Rodentia; family Muridae; genus Grammomys; species Grammomys surdaster. The sequence goes on from NW_021604782.1 coordinate 3,987,350, forward strand.
TCTTTGGTCAGTGGGAGCCTTTTCAGAGGATCCCCTTAGCCTTGGGATTAGCTTCCTTGCCTCTTGGTATTATAAGATTCTTATACTTTTCTTTTTTATTTAGTTTTAATTTTTTTTAGGAAGAAATCGCTTTTCAAAGGTTCACTTAGAGCATTGGAGACGCTGCTAGGGCATCCATTGAACTGAGCTAGAGTAAAGAAACAAAATGACTCAAGTTCATACTAATATTTATCTCTAATTCAAATTCAAGACTATTATTATTTATCTTATCTCAGTTACATATGTAATACTTGAAATTTACCTAGATACAAAGAATTCTGGTATTTGTTGGGCAAAGGATGTTACAAAATTACAATATTCTGATTTTGCTAATTAATCTTGTTCTGTTCTTTGCTCACCTACATTTAATCTTACTCATCTTTAAACCAAGGGTGTGTTGTGTGCTGTCAAGAGTTTCACGGCCACTGTGCCATTCATCCCTGGTTAGTTGTCACACTTTGACTCTGCTCTCTCTGTACTTGATGCATGCCACTGGCTATTATACCTGGGCCCTGTCGTTTTGGCTCTTTGAAACCGTGGTAAGTACTGCTTTATACTTGACAGATCATGACAGCGAGGCATGAAGTGGTTAACGACTTAGCCGAGGAATTGGAGACCCTGAGTATTCGGAGCCCAGATTTAAACTGTGGTTATTTCACCTTTTAGTTGGTTCATAAGCAGTGAATTGCTTTGAACTCTGGAGTAGAAATGTTGTTCTTATAGTCTCTTAAATATGAGAAATGATGCTGGATCAAGACAGTGTATTTTACTGTTTAATTATAGAAGTTTAAACATATAGAATAACATTTCAGTCTTTGCTTTTGGGGAATCATATACTCAAGTAAGGTCATCTTCAGACCAGTAGCATGCCTAGGGGTTAGCACCATCTACTGGTAAAGACAAACAAGAACTTGCTTCTGTCTGTGTATAGCTTTTGTCCGAAAACTCCATATACTTTCATTTGAGTTGTCTTTTTAAAAAGCCATTTATGGGAGCAGTACATAGTTTATAATTTTTCTATCTATTGATTTTATGTCTAAGAATGTTTTCCTTAAACTTCCAAGCATCCTGTAGGGAGATTTCATTTAGATGAGGGAAATATAAGTCATAGTATTAAAGTCTTTTTCAAGATACAGTCATGAAATTTCTTTGGTGTCCTAACCACAGACCAGGACTATTGCAGTAGACTAATGTGGGTGTAGTTTGTGTTCGTTTGGCCCAGTTAAGTGATTCTGCCTTTGGTAAGAAGAGTTGATGGTAAATGAGGGAATGTTCTCAGTGATGAGCCCAGCGGAGCTCCTCTCTGCTTAACCTCTGCTCCCATCTTAAAACCTGTTTACTCTGGTTTATGTTGACTGTATCCTATTTTACAATAATTACTACTCTGTCATTTTTTTTTTTTATTAATAAGACCCAGAGTACTTAAAAGAATGTGAGAAATCCATTACTATCTTCTCGTTCCGTTTCTTTTTCCTTTCCTATATATACTTTTTTTTAGGTGCTTACAAGGTAGAGGTATTTTGGATATTACAAGCTTAAGGTGAAATTACAATCTTTACAGAAGAGACATGCTGTTTAGTGACTGTTTCCCAGTAATTCATCAGAGGAACATTATTATATAGCTAACTTATATTGCAGAACAAGAGTGGTTTTGTTGGCAGTCATTTGTCTTTCATGCTTATTTGTAAGTCTGTTGGACGTGACAGAGAGTTGTGCCTTTTGCGCCATGGCGACTCAGGTGGGCACAGGGGTTTTGCTAATATGTGAGGTAGTATGTGTACTTCAGAAACATCTGATCCTGGGCAATGGTGGTGCATGCTTTTTCTGTATCATTCCATTAGAAGATGTGTTGTGCTTTACATATCAAATTGCCTATTGTGAATGGAGGGAAAAATTGTATTTTCTAGTAAATACTACTGAGATAGTATTTGAGGAGATGCTGAAGAACAAATGAAGTTTAAAACTGTGGTTCACTAGAGAATGTTTGTATTATTGTTAAATTAGCAACAACTTCATTGGTTAAAACTAAGCTTATTCAACCAAATTAAAGATTGAACTCAATATTCTTTCAGCTTCATGAAAATGTATTTTCCACAACATAAGCCTATTTCCTTGTGAGTTGTCTCTGTCTTTGTATAGATTTTGACTTATGCTATAAGCTAAGGGATACAGGTCAAGATGTTAGTAGGAGTTGAAATGTCACCCTTGTGTATTTGCCAAAAGGTTGGTTTTTCTAGCCTTTTCCCTAAGAACAAAGACACTGGATGGTCATAGCCCATACCTGCTGGAATGGGTGGGGCACTTGTTTCTTCCTCTAACTTTCTTCTCAAACTGTGTGGATGAATGAAAAACCGAATAGAGCATTGCAACGTGTGTGGCTCCTCCTCTTCATGACACAGACTTCTTATATATGTATTGTGTGATTTAAAAAGCAATCTAGTATCCAGTCTGCTTTTTTGAAATCACATTCCAAGCTTTTATGGATAATTGCATTGGTTGTTTTATGCCATGTTGTTAGTGTTTATGACTTAGATGTTCACTTCTATTCTTCTGATACTATTTGCATATTGAAATATTTAAATTTTAATTTCAGGTATATTGTATTCTTTTGCCCACGTGACCTAGTTTCCCAGGGCTATTCATATCAACCTATTCAGCTCCTGGCGGCAGGAATGAAGGAAGTGACCAGAACGTGGAAAATAGTAGGCGGAGTCACACATGCTAATAGCTATTATAGAAATGGCTGGATAGTCATGATAGCTGTTGGATGGGCCCGAGGTAAACGATTAACATCTGTGTTCATACGTGTTGTGTTCTTTATGTACTGTATGTAGCTCATGAATACTACTTCTTCTTTGCTTACAGGGATAGGGATCACATACTGTAATATATCTTTTTGGAAAGTGGGAGCCTTGTCTATTTTTTTAGCTAGTAAAGTTAATTTAAAAGTTACTTATATCAGTATTAGTGACCAGCCATTTTTTTTTTTAAGGTTTATTTAGAATATGTAGTGTTCTGCCTGTATGTATGCCTTTGTGCCAGAAGAGGGCACCAGATCTCATTATAAATGATCATGAGCCACCATATGGTTGCTAAGAATTGAACTCAGGATCTCTAGAAGAACAGCCAGTGCTCTTAACCTTTGAACTATCACTCTAGCCATTATTTTGAGCCTGATGAACTTGTAAAGTTTCTTATGAATTATTTCTTTTATTGTTTCTGAATCAGGTGGAATCATAAGTAACTATTTTACCATTTATGAAATATGTTTAATATGGCATTTTGTCTCATGTAAATTAAAAAAAATGCTGAGGCTGGGCATGGTGAGGCATACCTATAATCTGAATACTTGGGAGGCTGAGGCGAGAGGATCACAAGTTTGAAGCCAGCTTGAGCTACACAGAGAATTCTAGAGTAGAAAGACCCTGTCTAAAAATGAAAACAAATTGCTTTATATTATTTCCTTGTCAGTTGTTAGAAATAGCAAATATTAATATTCACATTGCTCTAATTGCTTTCTATTCTATGTTCTCTCTCTTCCTCCTTCTTTCTCTTGTTCTTTTTCTCTCCCTTTCTTTGTCTTCCCCTCTCTCTCTCTCTCTCTCTCTCTCTCTCTCTCTCCCCTTCCCTCCCCCTCCCCCCCCCCCCCTCTCTCTCGTTCTTTCGTTCTTTCTTTCTTTCATCTCAAGTAGTCCAGGTTAGCCTCAAGCTCACTGTGTAGTTGAGGATGGCCTTGAGCTTCTGAGCATCTTGCCTCTACCTCCTGAGTGCTGAGATCACATGCAAGTGCTGCCGTCCCTGGTTTATACATTGTTGAGGACTGATGTATGCTAGGGAAATGCTTCTAACGATGTCACTAATCCTGTTGTTTTATATGTAGGAATTGACAGATTTCTGTAACCTTTGCTATGGTGTACTGTACCCAAAACTAGCCATATCAAGGAAAGAAATGTAAAGAGAGGATCTTACTTTTTCTAAAATGATTCTCTATATCTATGTCT
>NW_021604782.1:3996389-4009910 GCF_004785775.1 Grammomys surdaster
ACGTTCCCATTTCTCTCATCTGTCTTGGGGCCTTGTTCATCATGGAAGGTTTTTCAAGTCCTTTAAAACAGCGTTAGATGGAGAAATGTTTCTGCAGTGCTGTACTATGGAAGCATAATGGACACTCTAAGAAGTTTTGTGCCTGAGGGTTTATCTCGTGGTCAAGAGAACTTGGTGCTTGTCTTAGTCAGGGGTTCTGTTGCTGTGAGGAAACACCATGACCAAAGAAACTTGGGAGGAAAGGGTTTATTTGGCTTATATCTCTCCATTGGTCTTCATCAAATGAAGTCAGGACAGGAACTCAAACGGGGCAGGAATGTGGAGGTGGCAACTGATGCAGAGGCCATGGAGAAGTGCTGCTTACTGGCTTGCTGTACTTGCTTCCTTATGGAGCTCAGGGCCACCAGCCTCAGGATGGCACCACCCACAATGGGCTGGGCCCTTCTCCATTGACCACTAACTAATGGCCTCCAGCTGGGTCTTTTGGAGGCATTTTCTCAATTGAGGTTCCCTCTTTCCAGATAAGTCTGGCTTTGTGAAGCTGACGTAAGACAGCCAGCAAAGTGCTCTTCCAGAGGAGCTGAGTTTGGCTCCCAGCATCTGACTCAGGCAGCTCACAACTGCCTGAAACTCTGATCCAATGCCTCTGCAAGTGTGTGTGTGTGTGTGTGTGTGTGTGTGCGTGTGCACGCACGTGCACATACAAAGTTTATAAAAATCTCTAGTATTTTATGCTATGAGAAAATATTTTTTAAGTTTAAATAACTCAGTATTTCTGAAACTTTAAAAATACATTCACATAGCTCATTTTGTGTTAATATCTGTTAAGGTCCATTAAGTTGATGTTTACAGAGCACTCTGAGAAAATTGTAGACAGAGCGCTTGTTTTGCTTGTCACTGACTTAAAATGTTATTTCCTTTCAGCCCTTGCAAGGTAACCCTGCTGGGGGCCATTATGTTCACTTTCCAGCACACCAGGCATCTGGCAATATCAAAGCATGATCTCATGTTCCTTTACACCATCTTCCTCGTGACCATAAAGGTAAGACAGTTCCTGGTGTCGACCAGCCCACATTACAAATCCTGTGTAAGCCTTTTCTTTTGATAGAGTCTTTCAGGTGAAGCTAGTACCAAGAACACTTGTGTTTTTTTATTGTTGAATGTAAGAAGATGGTTCTGGGGGAGTTTGTTCTGTGTGTCAGGGTTTCCTGAAGCTCCTCTGTGGTTCTTCCGTTGCCATCAGGAGATGTTTATGGTTGGAGAGGATAGGCAGTCAGTGTCCTGGAAGCCAGAGAGTAGCTGGGAGGAAGGTCAGACGCTGCACAGATAAGCCTGTGACTGTTCCTCTCTGTGATGAAGGCAACAGCAACAGTTGCATTAAGTTGAAAATAGAGAGGAGTAGAAAGTATTTACAATTCTGACCCATGTCAGACGTATAGTAATGATAGCTGTATTGGCTGCTGGTGTAGACGGTAGATAAGATTATACCTCATTTCCTTTGACTTATCTATCTATCTATTTCTCTCTCTCTCTTGTTTTTTTCTTTTTGGTAGTAATTGTTGTACTTCATTTGTTGTACCAGTACCAGGTACATTTTTAATGAATAATCTTTAAATTCATAGCGATTTGAGATTTTTCCCAGAATTTAGCTTATTTTTTTCTCCTACAGATTAAATAAAAAATAGATTTGAATCAGCTTTGCCCATTATTTATTTTTCTCTCTCATCTCAGTTTTAAGAAACAGAAGATATTTGTACTGAAGTTTAAAGTTAATTTCTTTCCCTAGGTAACCATGATGATGACAAAGGACACTGCCGTGACTCTCACTCCCTTTGAGGACACCCTGACTAGGATGCTGTTTGGCCGGCAGCAGCCACAGTTTTCATTGAGTGAGAAGAAAGCTGAAGTCAAACCGTCTTCCAATGGTTCTGCCTCAACAGCAACCAAGCGGGCCACAGAGCCTCCAGGTGGTGCTAAGAGACACACCAAGAAAGAAGACTGAGGATTGTCCCTGAGCTTTGGAGGCAAAAAGAAAGAGTTACTGATCTCTCAGAGTGTGGTGTAGTCCTGTGTGAATGACGTGAAATAAGGGGTATCTGTAGGGATGGAGGAGACAAAAGGAGGAAGTGCTTTGTTTCAGGGACATCGCTCGCTCTGCTGATTGTAACTCTTGGGGTCACGAGTGTATCATGTGAATTTATTTTTCTGGTGTAAGAGATTCTCATAATTATTTGAATAGTTTTATATTGATAAAAGAATAATTTTTTAAATGTTAGAAAAAGTTCACTTGTTACTGCAAAATTCTAAGAATTTAACACAAAAAATTCAGTATTTTTTTTTTACTTTTTGAATGACTATAATTGTGTTTTAATTCTGCAGAATTAAACTTTTACTTCATATTTCCAGCCTAATTCCTGTATATAAAAGACAATTCCTATTTAATTTTGAACACAGAAAACTTTTCCTAAATACTTTCTAATCTAAAATAAATTGATAGTGTATATTTGGTGTATACATTTATTTTATATATCCTGCACACATTAAAAATACCTGAAATTTAATTTATTTTAGTTTCAAGTATCATTTTTCATTGAGGCCACAATATTAATATGAGTCTCAGTTTGAACTTTGTTTCATGTGTTTGTTTTAAAAACTACTTTTTCCTTAGAAAAGCAGGGTAACAATTTGTGTATATCTTTTTCTTTTTGCAACAGCGGTCTCACTCTGTAGTCCAGGCTGGCCGCAGACCTTCTCCTACCTCAGCTTCCCAAGTGCTGGGATCATGGGCACGGGCCACCATGGCAGACTAGGGGTGCAGTTTTGATTGTTAATAATCCTGTGTTTGGAACCTGGGTTGTTTTCTCTCTGTCCTTACCCCATTTCAACAGCTGGAGAGATCCTTCACATGTCCTATGTTGCTCCTGACTCAGTTGGTCTGAATAGGCTGGTAGCATGTCTGTGACTCAACAAAAAGTACCGTCATGACTAAAAATGTGTCCTGTATCTCTTTTCCGGTGATCATTGCTTCATGAGTTTATTTGACTGTCTCTTGTGAGTTCACATTTGGGTATCTCTGCTTAATAGACATGTGTGTATATTTCTAGTTTTATCTGAAATGAAAGTGTTTTCCTGTGAAAATGCTCAGCTCTCATGAGGACTGTCTTCCCACATCTGATGTGAACCACAAAACCTAACCTCACGTGGTAGACTACTTGAATGAAGTAATACAATATTAAATCTGCCATTTCATTGACAAAATAAAAGCAAACAAGCAAACATAACTAATTTTATTTGCTTTATTTGGTGCATAAAAGTCATGTTATAACATTAAAATTCTTTGGTGTGACTTTCATACCAAGAGTGTGAGCCTGCCATCTGTGTTAGGCATTTTTGGTTGGTTAAGAAGCACTTAAAATAATATTCAATATGTAAAGTTTTTCTTTTTTTTTCTTTTTTTTTGTTTTGTTTTCAAGACAGGTTTTTTTTTTCTGTGTAATAGCACTAACATTTTTCTTTTTTAGTTTTTAACAAACATGCACAATAGCACATACTTTTACTTGATTAAGAAAAATATTTTGAGTGGGGTACTTTTGATAACCTTGAGAAAATGCTTATTTTTGATATTGTGACAAAAAGCACTAAATTGCATTCTCTATTATATATTTGATGATCTGTAGTTTAAAACTTTGCAAAATTAATGTTATTGGTTAGTTCTGAAGTTTTAACTGTAGTTAAAATGGTAAGAATCTTGTTTTTTCATTTGTGTTAAAAACAAATTCATTAAAATAAGTACTTTAGTATTCAAAGAGGTTTTTTTTTTTTCTTCTTTCTTTTGTATTGTTTTGAGGAAGAAGTTCAGAGTCCTGTGTTGTTTTGACACTTGTGGAACACAGTCTGAAGGGGACATTGCACTGGAGAATGGATTAGGCTTGAGACCTCCTACCCTGAATCTGCTTAGGAAGTGGACTCTCAGAGATCAGCTCCTGATCCCTTACCTACCAGGAAGCCTGGATGTGCTCCATCCGCCAGCTTCACATGGCTGGTCTCACCTAGGGGAGCTAGGAAAGCTGCCAGAGCATGGCCCCCTGGTGGCCTGCAGCAGCAGAACGTGCTTAAATGCTTTCAACCTGGGTCACCAGATTTTTCATTCTTCCTTTCTGACAGTTTCACTTGAGGGAGAGAGAGACCAGGTGTGTATTAGGTGGATTTTAGTGGGAACTCTGACCAGTGGCCTTTCCAGTGGGCACAGACTGAGAGGCAATCAGAGGAGTGAAGGGTGCACACTTTACTATGGGTATAGCTTGTGTCTGTTTCTTTCAGCAAACCATGTTTTAATTAAAGTGCACTTAAGGGAAAATATCTACTTCAAGTCACAAGTTGATTGCAATTGAGAGGAATGCTGGAAACTGAATCATGTGTTTAAGATGTTTTGGAAGAGGAGGTAGAAAGATTTTAAGAGCCAGAGGGGATGGGTGACAGGAAAACAGTGTCTTCCTGACATAACCTGACAGACACATGTGAATTCAGAGACTGTGGCAGCGTGCACAGGGCCAGCCTGCATAGGTCTAAGCCACATGGAGTCCGGTACTGAGGGGAAGGAGACACGAGGCTCTATCCTTAACCAGCTATTGCCAATTGACAATCAGTTACAAAAGGAAAAATCAGTTTTGCCAATGGAATCTCATGTTGTGGTAAATATTAATTAGGGGTTTCTACCCCACCTTAGATCATTTAGTTCCCAAATTAAGACACAAAACCTTTATAATATGTCTTAAAGCACTAGAGCTGGGCACGTATCAGCCCTCTGTGCTATTTTGTCTACTTCCCAGTGGTGACTTGACATGTCCTGCCTGGGCCACTCCTATTCCAACAAGCTGGTCCTCATGGCCATGCATTCAATATCTACTTACCCTTTTGTGACTTCTTCCTCTCCTCCCTCTTCCTGTCTCTCCTTGCAGTCCCTGCCTCAGACCCCAAGCCTACGAACTGACCCCCCACCTACCTCTCTTTTGCCCAACTATAGGCTGTTGGTATTTTTATTAACCAATCATGGATAACTTGGGGGGGGCAAGGTTTATAATCAAAAGCTGGTATACACGAGGATCTGCTCATCTTGGAGCAACCAGATCTTGGAGTACAGAATTTAGCATTTGAATACAAGAATATCAGACCAACCCACTACAGTCTCACTTGATATGCAAACCACACTTAGGGTCAGGCCCCATTCCCAGAGTAGATGGCCAATACAAAATGACCTTGTGGTATTTTGGGAGATTTTATTGTTTTTCTTTTTCTTTCTTTCTTTTTCTTTTTTTTCTTTTTGTTTTACTCTCATATTGCCTTGTGTGGTTCTTACTGGTCCTTTTGCTTGCATTTTATGGTTTGTGTGTGGTTTTTCCCTTCCTGTGTGTCTTTTTCTTGCTTGTGTTCTAAAGAGAGAAGATGAGTTGGAAGAGGGGATGTAGGGAGAATCTGGGAGGGGAAACTGATCAGAATTTACTGTATGAAAACTTTTATTTTCAATAAAAAAATAAATAAAAATGCTCTTCTTCCCCCTACACAAAGCCCTGTATAGTGTTTGCCCAGGTATGTCACATATGGCCATGTTCATTTGCTTATTCAGCAAATATTACTCGCCAATTTAGTTCAAGACTCCTAGATTCTGAAAATACAGAGCACAAGAAAAATGCCTGTTGCTATGGAGTTTATATTCTAGTAGTAGGGACCGCAAAGAAAGGTGTTCCTGTGGGGCTCAAGATAATGGGTGTTGATTAAGCAGGACCTAGAGAGTAAGAGTCAGAGTGTGAAGATGACGTTGTTTAGAGCACAGCAAGCATCGGACTGTTTCTTCATTAACTTGATTTACTCAAGGTTTTTGTTTTTGAAACAAATTAATTTTTGTTAGTAAGTATGAGTCTACTGTGTCATTTAAAATAGTTGATACTTTTTAAAAAAACTATTTACTAGTCCAGGCTGCCCTGGAACTTTCAATGTAGTGCAGGCTGTCTGGAACTCAAGGCCTTCCCATCCTTGTTTACGGTGTGCTGTGACTGCTTAGCTAACACAACTTAATTCTTACTGTCCATTTTTAACACAGAAGTTACATGAAATAAAGTTTATAAGCGCCCATGCACCTCGGGATTTCTCTCTGTGTCTGTGTGCTGTCGAGCGTCTTCCTCGATCGCTTTATAACTTGTTAATTTAAACTTCATTTTATTCAGTGTGTGCATGTGTGGGCACGGGTGTGCCATAGCCTGTGTATGGAGGTTAGAGGACAGCTTCCAGGAGTCTATTCTTCCCCACCATGTGGGTGACCAGGAGGGAACTTGGGTTCATTTGGCAGTAAGTGCCTTTACCCTCTGAGCTGTCCCCCTTCCTTAGTCCCCCTTTTGAGATGAGGTCTCTCAGTTAGCCTGGAGCTCACCAGTCTGACTACATTAACCAGCAAGCCCTGGGGCTGCTCCTGTGATCGCTGTACTTGTATTGCAGCTCTTTACATGGGTGCTGGGGATCTGAATGTGGGTTCTCACTGCAAACACTATACCTACCCCTCAAGCCATATCCCTCACCCTGGAAATTGAGTGTAAACAAGCGCCAATGGCTATGAACTCATAACCAGAGCATAAATATTACAAGAACCCCAGGGAATTAGTATCTAGTTAATTCCCTCCCCCAATGGACATAGTATAAAAGAAATCTTGTTCACGTAGATTTCTTAGAAACCTAACATATTTTTAGATGTCTGTATCCTGTGTTTATCTGAAGTTCATTCCATTTTAGTCGATTCATAGTCTACATAAATACCACCATTCAGTCATCCGTCTGATGAAGGTCGGGCTGTTTCTAACTTGGGATGTTTAAGATGAACAGTTATGGACAGTTTTGTGCAGCTTCTGTTAATTGTGTTCTTTTTGACAAATAGTAGGAGGTATGGTGGATCATGCTTGGTTTTATGAAAAAAACAACTTTTGTGCTTTTTTTTTTTCAAAGTGATTGTACCATTTAATGCTCCAGGATAGTGTCTTGAATGTTCCTAATTGATCTGTGTCCTTAGCCAGGGTCAATATTGTCAATGTTTTAGTTTCGTCCATTTCCAGGGGATGCTTTTTGGGGCTTGAGGCTTTCGTTATCCTGACTAATGACTGTGAATGCTTAGTGTGTGTTGACCATCTGACTGCCTTCCTCTGAATTATCTGTTCTGATCCCGACCCACATTTCATCAGAGCTTTCATCCTATTAACTTGTACAGATTCTTTATATATCTCAAATCAATCCTGTACACACTGCCCTAACAAATAGGGCACATGGAACCATGTTACCAGACAGACATGAGAACTGGAAAGGTTGAGTGAGCTCAGACCCAGGAATCTCAGAGATTGGAGACCTGTAGGAATGGAGCGGCTCCCTACCTGTCTGTGTGCCTGCTTTGGAACAAGTAACACCCCACTGAGGACTGGGATAGCTCTGAGCCTTCATCCAAGAGCTTCTCTTACTGGGTATTCCTTCCCACAAAAGGCATTTAATTCCCGGTTCACCCCGAATAAAGTGTATGCACTTACATTCACCATCAAATAAATCAGTATGAACAAGTAGGACTGTCTCAGAGAACTGCCCCCTTAATGGATCTCTCTGGAAGTCCTTTGACTAAAGAGCAGCACCTAAGACTCCTGAGGAAGGCTTTCTTCCCTCCAGCCCCTTCTGTACTCTCAGCCCTCCCTCCCAGTCAGAGTGGGTTCTGCTTGTCCCAGGCTCTGTCTCCCCTCCTCGCTTGGTGATGGATAACCCGATGGACTCTGGTTCCTGACTCTCAGCAGCACACCAGAGGTGCTCTGTTACCCAGAGATTAGACGGGGGAACCACAGCACTCGTACTAGACTCCAGGTGTTTCCCCTCTGGTCTGGTGAATGAAGACATGGGCTGTGGACTCCCATTTCAGAGTTCCTTCTGCCTTCCAAGCAGTGTGCCACGGCGCCCAGGCACCCACAGTAGAGCGGCAGAATGCGTATGGCACTTATTTTTATATATTTTCAAGAGCACACTTTTGTGTGTGTGTGTGTGTGTGTGTGTTGGTGGTGGTGGTAGCTCAAGACAGGGTTTCTCTGTGTAGACCTGGCTGTCCTGGAACTCTCTTTGTAGATTAGGTGGCCTCGAACTCACAGAAATCTGCGGGCTTCTGCCTCCAAAGTGCTGGGATTAAAGGCATACACCCAGCTCCAGATTTCAAACTTTTAAAAACAACTGATTTTTGTGCATTTTCTTTTTATTGTCATTTCTCTTTCTGACTCGTGTTAGGAAGACACATGCCAGTCTGAGGAACCACAAATAACGCTCTCTAGGGCAGCCGTTCACCTGTGAATCACAACCCCTCTGGGGGGTTGTGTATCAGATATCCTGTATATCAGCTATTTACATCCAATTCATAACAGTAGCAAAATTACAGCTATGAAGTAGCAACAAAATAATGTTATGGTTGGGAGGTCACCACAGCATGAGGAACTGCATCAAAGGGTCGCAGCACTAGGAAAGTTGAGAACCGCTGCTCTAGAGAAGCATTAGTGATGGACACTGTCTGTTGCTCTTCATGGCAGGACTTCTATGACTCAGGAAGTCACTCGTGCCTCCGTGGTGGCTCTGCAGACCTTATGTAAGTGGCCACTTTTTCTGTGTTTGCGCTGTAGGCTATGTATCACAAGACAGGAGTTCAATGGCTCTGTCCTCTCTTAGAAATCCCTCCTACTTGTGGGGGTTTCTCCCACCTTTTCCTAATTTCTTACTTTTCCTCAAGTTATCGTTTTTCTAGAAATCTTAAAAAGCTTGCTTACACTTTTTGTATACACAGGAAGAGTCCACATCTTCAGTTTTCATTATTATGAGACAGTGAGCTTGGAATGACTCCCTCAGCTTGAGCTTTGGTCACAGTGGAATGTCTGGCATCTTAGGACCTTGAGTCGTGCAGAATTGGGCTGTGAAAGGTCACTTCGTACTTTATAATATACTTTGAAAATAAGCTGGACAGATCTTAAAAACATGATTTTATAGCGAAAGGATAAGCTAACCAATAGTTGAAATCAAGTTGTGTGTAAGCTCATGCACACATGTGTCCTGGGTACGTCTATGACAACGGATACTTGAATTTCACAAGTGGGGTGGGAGCTTGAGAAGTTTGTGTTCCTTGTTACACTACTTCATGTCTTATGATTATTCTAATGATACTGTGGTGATGGTTTGCTAATAGAAGTTCTCAGTAGTGTATTCTGACCCGGGCATTCAATAATTCTATAATTTTAATCATACATGTTACTCTCACGTTCACATCCCATGTTTATTTCTTCTTTCATGTTCTCATTTGAATATAAGTCCCAAGAGCCTACATTATTTTTCCCTGTAATTCTTCAATATATATAGCCATGAATTTTGTGGTAATTAAAACTATTAGACAGAAAGCTCCCTTCTCTCCCACTCTGATCTGCATGGTTTGTGTGTGTATTTAAGGAACTTCAGGGTTGGTCCAGTCTCCTTGCCCTGACTGGTGTTTTCCGTGTTACTCACAGTGAAGGATAAACACCAGGATCTTCTGATGAAAACATCTTCAGATGTCCCAACCAACCAAACCCATGGGATACTAGAGTGACTATAAGCAATGGTTACTCTGTAAAGGTGGCATTGACTTGAGTCAGTGGGTTTTGAAGAAATAGCTGGTGGAATAAAGGAGTTAGGAAATGTTGGGACAGGATGTGAGGCCAGGAACAAAACAGAGTTTTCTTGGACAATGCCAGGAAAGCTCTAGGGGACAGATGTTCCCTCAGTTATCACAGTTACCTGTAAGTACTGGGTCTGGTACCAGGAGAGGTATCAAAGGCCACCTCCTGTATTTCAGTTGCCACTAGAGTGCCAAGGTATTCTCTCACACTCACTGTGTCAGGGGTGATGGATGGAGGGGGCCTTGATTTCCCAGCTCTCCTCAGCAGCTGGCTGCTTCACTTAATAGCAGCCTCCAGGGTACACACCTAGAATCTCCATTCGCTTATCTTCATCCTTCGTGACTCCCTCAACAGGAGATAATTTCTAAGGCCATCAAACCCCTGTTAATGTTTTTTTGCTAATAGAGTATTTAGTATCACTCTAATAGAGTAGTCTGCAGCCCTGCTCACCTCAACCTCCTTTCCGGCCACACTGGTCATTTTGACCTCAGGGTTTCTAGTCATGCTCCTCTGCCTTTCCGGAATATTACTTTTTATTCCCAGATTTTTTACTTCTAAGGGAACAGGAACAAACTTGAGAGCCTTATCAGAAAAGAGAAGAGCAAATTTACACAGCAGCCTGACTATCAACATGCAACTGACAGATCACTAAGAACAGACACAAAAACACTTACAGAATTGTCAGGACTCATCCCTCAAAGAACCCCACCCTACTCTTGGAAGCAAAAGGAGATCAATCTAGGCAAGAATGAGAGAAAATCAAGGCAAGTATTCTCTTCTAGAAAAGATATCATAGCTTCAGGAGAACATTTATCAGATTTGCCTTATGAATTTGTAATGGATGTCTAACATTCTGTCTGTACACAGTTCAAAAGTATTTCACTAAATAATCACAAAAGTACCCACATAAGACCTGCATGACACTGGGACCATCAACCTTTCATCCCAGATAGGAGAGGGGCTCTTAAGGCCACAGCCCTTCCTGAGGCTGGAGGAGGCAATGCTCTCTTTAGTGGTACAGCTGTTGATAACACCTGCCACTGAAGCTCATGAGCATGATACAAATTAGTTAAACTCAATGAGTCATCAAAACAAAGCATACACAAAACAAAACAACAAAATGCAGAAAGAAAAACTTGTAGAAATACAAAAGGTTTTGGAAAAGATGGATTTAGTGGGAGAGGGAGGTGGATGACAGATGGTAATTTTATATGTGTCTGTGTATGAAAATAGCCAAAATTCAATTTTATACACTTACGAAACAGGGGAAATTAAAAATCACAGAGAATATATATTTTTAAAAAGAGTTTTATTGCCTGAATGTGCCCATGGAATCCTGAAGAGAGCACTGGATGCCCTGAAACGACTGAGAGCTGGTTGTGGTCCACCAAGTGGTGCTGGGAATCAAACCTGGGTCCTTTGGAAGAGCAACCAGTAGCCTTTTACATGGCTGCTGGAATCATAATGCTGTTGGTTTACTCCATAACATTTGTGTCAAGTCCTGACTGCACCTGTGGGTATGTCTTGCCACAACCACACTGGTTATTCTTGTTCACAGGACTCAGAGCTGGGTAAATCTGTTGATCACCATTCCCTCCAGCTTCCTACCTAGAACCTTCTAGTAGTATAAAAGCTAGCCAGCAGGAAGGAAGCCTCCTGGTCACTACCAACTACCAGCTTGAGTTCTCAATGTCCTGTGACCAAAGTGAATGGTGGCTTCAGCAATCGGGTCTTCCCATCAAACTTGTGTGGGCAACCAAGAGCACTAGCAATAGCATGTATTGTTTTGAGGGGTCTCTGGCACACCTCTGACCAACAACTAGATGGGGAGGTATCGCATGCTGGCTCTGGGTATTTTTTATTGTCAATGTATATCTTCTGTGATGAGCATAATCTCTTGTAGGACAATTCCAAATAAACTCATATGCATGTGTAGACATTTCAAGCATCTTTAGCATTGAGAACGCTTCTGTAGTCCCTTCCTGCCTCACCCTCTCAGTCCTCGCTTCATGTAAAGATCCTTCCCATCATTCCTCTCTTCCTCTTTATATCATCTGTAGAGCAAACTGTGGCGAGACTCAATTTATTTTTTCTTAGATTGTGTATATTTGAGGTATTTTATTGGACAACTTACCTTAATCCAAAATTATGGGCATCTTTACTTATGCCTCCTTCTAACGAATAGTTTGCCAGTTCTAGGTCCTATATTTAAGCATCTGACACACTTTGTGCTACTTCTTATCTTATCGTATGATGAAGGGCATTAGTGTAGTCTTAGGATGTTCTGATTTATAAATATGTTGTTTACAAGTAAAGCTTATTTCTTTTTTTTTATGTACTTCATATATTTTTCTTGACTCACTGAAGCATATTAGATCAGAACCTTAGAGTCTAAGTTGTGAATTACTGCTGCTTCACCATAGTCGGAAAGCTACTGTTTTTTGCTGGGTAGTGACTATGGCGGGTAGGAATGCCCAGAGGAATATCGCACGAAGTGAACGTGTAAATGCAATCCAGTTAACTCTTCTTTAATTTGTTGCCTGCTATCTTTTTTAATTTATTGTTTACCAAGTAAACTTTTGATAGCAATTTATTCCTTCCTAAAGAAAGGATGCCTAAAGAAAGAAAATGAACTAGTTAAGCCAATTTGCATAGTGTCGATTGTAATAATCATAATTTAAATTTTTAATTGGTAAACTTGCTGACTGGTTTTATCAAGCATCTTGGTTTTTGTGAGACTGGCTCTAAGTGGATTCAGTCAGATTTATAGGCCTGTAAGGCTGAGAGGCATACTTAGGACCGTGATAAATTAATCATTTTAACACCACCTGTGAGGCCCACTGGGAACTAGGCCAGCCAATCTCTCCTGGAAGCACTCTCTCCCGTGTGCACAATTTCTGCAAAACTTCAGAAAATTCACTGTGATGATGTCTCCATCACCAGAGACTGTAGAACTCAGTATTTTATATCGTTGTTTCTCCAACATTAGGGAACTTGCCCGTGGGTTTTTTTAAAGGAACAAAGAGACCTGTATTTTCACAAACTTCTTGTATGATGTCTTTCATTGGCTAAGTTGAGAATCAGGATAATTCCGGTTTCACTTCTTTCTCCTACCACCAAAATGTTAGGCTTTCATTTGTACATTTCCGGGATCTGGCGACCTCAATTATGGTTTATAAAATCTGCTGACATCAGGGCTCACTCTTTGTACTGTAAGGTTGAGCAGACTTAACAAGTGTATAATGTTGCATATCCACCATTATAGCATCCTACAAAATGGCTTTTCTGTCACCAGTCCTTGCTGAACCTCTGAGCTTCCCCGATTCAGCTCTCTGTGGCCCTTGCATTCCTGACACCCTATAGCGCCTTCTTATATCGTTGCTAGGATTTAAGTTTTTTCTGAGGTTGGAACTGGTCATATGTAGCTTTTCTCAGCTGGCTTCTTTCATGTAGGTGATACTCATTTACATTTATATGTGTATTTTCGTAGCTTTAATGGCTGATTTCAACTCTCAATAGTGTTCTACTGTTTAGACATACCACAGTCTGTTTACTCATTCACCTCTTGAAAGGGCTCATAAATAAAGCTGCTATAGATGTTTATGTGCAGGTTTTTATGCAGGACGCACATCTTCAGGTCCATTGGGTAAATACCTGCTAATTGCTGCATCATATGGCAAGACTAAGCTTAGCTTTTTGGGAACCTGCCGAGCTGTCTTCTAAAGTGGCCGAACTATTTTTACAACCCATCAGCAATAAATGAAGGTTCTTGATATTCTTCATTCTCAGCAGCAGCTGGTATTGTCTGGGTTTGGATGAT
>NW_021604782.1:4010010-4018090 GCF_004785775.1 Grammomys surdaster
TGTGTGTGTGTGTGTGTGTGTGTGTGTGTGTGTGTGTATGTGTGTGTACATATATGTATGTTTTGGATCGAGATGATTTCTGTTAATTGTCAACTTCATAGAATCTAGAATCACATGGGAGGTGGGCCTTGGGGTGTCCTTTGTTTTCTTATTGATTTAGTTTTGCCATTATAGGAAAGAAAATCTCAAAACTTTCAGGGCAATGTTAAATAATAGTAACTGAATATTCAATGACCTCAAATGTAGTGTTCACACAATTCAGCTGTGATGACGAACAATTTTATGTGACAACTTGGTTAGACTAGAGTATTCATTTATTTAATCGTATGTCAATATGGGTGTTGTTGTACATACATTGTGTAGATAGAGGTAATATCTTAGGTAAGTTGAGTTTACCAGTGAGGTGTGTTTCTTGGAAAACATAGTTGTATCTAGCTTCCCCCCTCCTTTCTCTCCCTTCCTTCCTTCCTTCTTTTCTTTTTTAGAAAGATTTATTTGTTTTATATATGTGAATACACTGTCTGTCTTCAGACATATCAGAAGACGGCATCAGATCTCATTACAGACGGTTGTTAGCCACCGTGTAGTTGCTGGGAATCGAACTCAGGACCTCTGGAAGAGGAGTCAGTGATCCTAATTGCTGAGCTATCTCTCCTGACCTGTAATCTAATGTTAAATCCAGATGAGTAAACTTTTCTCTTTACTGGTGAAGTTGAGGCCATTTACAGTTTTAGTTATTATTGAGAGATCTTTGCCAAGTTTTTATTTTTTGTGGCTGGTTGTTCTGGTTGGTTGGATTATTTTTTCTCTTTTCTTCTCCCCTGCTAGTGTCCGGGCTTTGCTGGTTCACTATGTTGGAAGTGATGGGTTTTTCCCTAGCTTCTTTCTTTACCTTTTCCTCTCACAAAAGTACTTTTCCTGTGCTCTTGTGATTGAGGCTGTGTGTAGTGTCTTCTGTAGTGCTGGCTCATTCATCACAGATGTCAGTCATCATGGATGGCCTTAGCTTGGCCTTTCTTGAAGTGACCTTATTTCACCATGAGTTTTAGAAGTTTTGCTGGTTATGGCATCCTGAATTGACAGCTATAGTCGGATTGCTTCAACTGGCCAGCTCCCAGTAATGACATGGAGATTTTTTTATTATGTATGAAAGCTTAGGACTTATAGCTTAGGCTTGTCCCTGACTAACTTGTATTACTTAATAACCTGTTTATACTAACCCACTTTTGTCACGTGGCCCATTATCTCTCATTCAGTCCCCATACATCTGTCTGTCTGGCAACTTCCCTCCCCCCATGTCTAATTCTTTCCCAGAGTTCCTATCTCTGCCTGGATGCCCTGCCTTTCCTCTCCTGCTTCAGCTATAGGCTGCCAGATCTTTGTTAAATCAATCAGAAGATGATGGAGAAGAATGTTCTCAAAACACTAAGACAGGTGATGCTTCATAAAAAAATAATACCGAAGTCCACAGTACTCAGCTCTCTGCTGGCACAGAAATCAACATTTGAATAATACAAAGACAACCTTTACACAGTGCACAACAAGATTAATCCAGCAGACAGCTACTTTCAGGACTCAAAATATCATTTTAGGCTTTCCTTGATTTTAGGTTTGCTCATGTGAGATCTGATGTTCTGGTGTGTCTTCCATTGAAGGTCAGTCGATGCTTTCCCCTCACAACTTTTAATATCATTTCCTCGCTTTACGTTTTTGACATCTTTACTATTACATACTTTGGAGAGAGTTTCCTGTGGTTATGTCTATATGAGAGTATGAATGTCTCTTGTCTTTAGATATCTTTTTTTCTAGGTATGGGCATTTTTTCTAGTATAATTTCACAACATAGATTTTTCTGTGCCTTTAGTGTTTATTTCAGCTCCTTCTATTCCATGGAGTCTCAGGCTTGGTCTCTTGACCATATCTCAGAATTCTCAGATATTGTGGTCATGATTTTTCCTTCATACTGATGTTTGACAGTAGGTTTCTTCAACTTTACCCTCCGTCTCTTTTTTCTGCTTTGTTGAATGGTTGCTGATGTATTCCATTTTTTTAATTAGGTTTACACACACACACACACACACACACACACACACACACCCCAAATTTTAAGAAATCTCAACTACCATCCTGAATTTTTCTTTCATGTTGCTGCCTTTTCCGCCTGTATTGCTAATGTTCTTGTCCATTTTGCTGGTCTTTTCTTCTGTGCTGCTAACTTTCTTTTCCAGGTCTTTGATTGATTTCATCTGCTTATTTGTGTCTTCTGTGAGGTCAGTGATCATTTTCATTAGTAAACCTTTGTGATACTTTATGCAGTATTTTACCTATCCGAGTCTTTCACTCCCATGGGTGAGGAGTTTTGCTCATCTATTAGTTAGGGCATCTTGGTTTTGGTGGGGATCTTCTCATTGAGCTGTAGGCAGAAGGTACAAGGTATAGAAGGTTCTGTTTCTAGCACATGTGGAAGAGTCTTCTGCTTCTTCTCTCCACTCTGAGGAGTCATGCAACTGAAGCTGTGTTAAACTTGGCTTCCTTTCTATACATTATCTATTTCCTTCTCCATAGCTGCAAGGTATCCTGTCATTGCCTTGCTTAGCTTCTTGTTGCTGTGATAAAATACTTTGGAGGTGGGGAGAAAGCAACGTAAGAAAGGAAGGGTTAAAAAAATAAAAGAAAAGAAAGGAAGGGTTATTTTAACTTACATTCCAAGATGACCTATCACGGGGGAAGAATCAAAGCACCAAGAGCTCCAAGGAATTCATCACATTCTATTTGCAGTCAAAAGAAGACAGGGATGAACAAATGAATGCTAGTGTCCAGCTCACTTTGTCCATTCTTGTAGTCCAGGTTCCCTTGCTTAGGGAATGGTGTCACCTACAGTGAGTGAGCTTTCCTACCTTGATTAATGTAATTAAGGTAATTAAGATGATGTCTCTCAGATATGCCCAGAGGATCATCTACTAGAGATTCTAGTTTGTCAAGTTGACAATGAACACTAGTTATCACACTACCTTAGCAAATTTCTGAAGCTCTTTCTTTTTTTCTATGCTTGCAACACTATATATATATTTTTTTCAACTGACTTTTCTCTTTAAGTCACCTGGAGGGAGTTACTGGTCTAGTTTACCTTCAAGTAGACGTTAACTCTTAAGTGTACTTATTGTGAACCAAATGCTTATCTACAATTCTTCTGTTCTGAACATTGTTCTACTTTGAACTGTAACTCCAAAACAGTTTTCTATACATAGTAACCTAGCACACACATTTCATGTTTGGATTGATATTCATAGATATTACTGCCTTCTGACCTCTACTGTCATCGTAGCTGTCGGAGTCTAGCCTAACCAGTTTACTTTTCACAAAAGAGATTACCTTTCAGAATGAGGTTGATCTTATCCAATCAGTTTGGAGGCCTAGAACTGAACTAGTTCATCCAGGGAACAAAAGCTTCTTCAAGATTACATATCAACTACTTCCCGAGTTTCCAGCCTACCTTCCTGTTTTGAACATGCCAACTCCATAAAAGTATGAGGCAATTCCTTAAAATAAATCTCTCTCTGTGCATATGCATATTTCTATCCTTGGTCCACTCATCTTCACTAATCAAACAGAATGATTGTGAGAAATAAATTTAATCAAGAATATAAAAGACTTGTGAAAAAAACAGCATTAACATACATAAAAAGAGATCTAAAGACATAGAAAGATATCCCATGCTCATGTGATGGCAGGCTTCATCTTGCTAGGACAGCCATACTTCCCAAAGCAATACAGAGATTTAATACAATCCCAATAAAATATCAATAATTTATTTTTGCAGTAATAGTAAAATCACTCTTAAATTCACGTGGAGGCTGTGCATGAGCTCAGCCACACGATTATCTCAGGGGCTGTTCTGCTTTCACCACTAACAAGTACTGGATCTGCCAATACTAAGTCCCTAACTATTGCTCCACTCCTACGTGTTATCAGCCAGTTACACTGGGCCACTTCTATTATGGAAGGGGCAGCATTGTGCTTTTAGCAGAATATACATTGTCTCTAGATACAGATTTGACATTCTTGCAAATAGTGCTTCTAACAAAACTCACACCCATGTATAGGCTTATAGAATGCCTTACACCATCATGGTATTCCCTCTAGCAATGTTTCTAATCAAGGAACCTATTCATAAAGAATCAAACATAGCAATAAGCCATGGTTACAGGACGTGCGTTCCGTGATCCTCTCTTATGCCTTCTCTTTTGCCTTCAGCTGGTTCCTAGGCCTCAGTTTCCAGCATCTCACAAACTTTGTAGGAAGAGCACATATCAGATGGGACTCAGGCCACCCATTTTCAAACTGGGTTAACAGAGGTTCTGTCTAGTTTCAGGCATTTTTAATTACTAGAAAAAGATAACTTCCATGTCTGTTCATAAGAATCAATTTAACAAATCTACAAAAGCAGGAAAGGTCATTAGGATAATAGGTGAGAATTTGTCTTCACAGCCATACTTGATCCAGGTTCCTTCTGTTGCTGGGCATAGGGTGACTTGGGCCAGGAATGGCTCAGAGATAAGTTAGTGGGGGCGGGGGGCGTATGTTTCTCTTGATAATATGCTTTAAAAAAACCCTCCAGTTTTCATAGAGGACATACCATTCTTTCTTTTATAGAGCTTACTCTTGCAGAAGTGGAACTGTGAGTTCCAGGCTGTTGAATGGGCAGGTGGGTACCCAGGTCTTCCTCATGCAACCTTAGCCACATTCCCCAGCTTTTAGGACTTTACAGTCAAATGGGGTTGAGATGCAGGTCATAGCTTTCACTGTCCTGTGCTCACATAGGATACAGCCCACCTCAGACATGTAGCTAGGAGCTGAGTAACCACCAGTAGGTTGCACAGAGAGAACTGGATCATAAATTGCACGCTTTGTTTGCTTTTCTCTTTGGAGGTAGGAAAAAAAACCTTAACAATTGTTTAGGGCTTTCTGAAAATTGTCTTTTAAGGATGATACCACGTGTACTATCTGGAGATGTTGTTGGAACAGATGTTGTGGGGCTCTTACATGCTCATATGCCAAGAATGCCCATGTATCCCCCTGGCATCATCACAGAAAAGTCTCAGACACATTCATAGCACTACAGGGCGTTGCCTTCCACTTGACCCTTTCCTTCTTCTGATTGTTCAATGCACAAGGGTTATTAAGAAGCTGAAAGATGATTATTACGCTCCATTGTGGATGCCAGCTATGTGCTGGCAGATTTTTCCAAACAGATTCAGGAAATTATCGTAGGTTAACGATATAATGGGATGAGGGAGATTTTAGTCTTTGAATAGACAAGGCTATTTTGTAAAGAGAAAGCTGGAATGATAAAAGGAGTGGTATATTGCAGAACTTGAGCATAGTCTATGTGGAGAGCATCCATTTATAGGCAACTTGACCTTCACTTTTTTGTTTGTTTGTTTGTTTTTTTGGAGACACATTTTCTTTATATAGACCAGGCTTTCCTGGAACTGACAGAGATCCACCTGCCTCTGTGTCCCTAGTCCCTGGGATCAAAGATGTGTGCCATCACACCTGATGAAGACATTTTTCATTGCTGTTGCTGATGTTGTTTGTTTGATTGGTTGGTTTTTGCTTTTTTTCTCTGTGTAGCCTTGATTGTTCTGGAATTTTCTCTGTGTAGATCAGGTTGGCCTTGATCCCAGAGATCTGCCTGCTTCTGCCTCCCAAGTTGTGGGATTAAAGGCATGCACCAGCATGCCTTTACCTCGAGTTATTTTAGCTGCTTAGTGCCTCAGTCTCCTTGTATGAGAAATGGAGATGACAGAAGTATACTGTTCACTCCCATAGGATTAGTGGTACAAGAAGGGCAAAGGACTTGGCAAAATGCCTGGCACCTATATTTATAAGATTGAGGTTTCAAAGTATTTTTAATTTTACATTTACTTTGTGTATGTGTAACAACACAGATGGAATCGGTTCTCCCCTTCCTACATACGGGAACTGGGAATTGAACTATGGTGTTTACATTTGTTGACAAGCAACTTTATTTACTGAGCCTAAGGGTTTTTTTTTCTCTTTTTTTAACTTGTCGTTTGATTCAGACACTTGTTCTTAATGGTTAGAACAGAATCTTTGGAATCCATTGGTAAAAGTGTACTTTTGATGACGCCCTTCAGCATTGGCCCCTTTAGTCAGTCACTATGAGAAAACTCACAGCTCATGTGGAAAAAAATGGCTCAATCTATTGTCATTGGGCGGCTCTGACTCCATCCTACCCGCAGAGAACTTGTTAGAGAGTCTTTTGACTCATCGAGTCATAGATGCTGAGGATCAGGAAGGCCCAGAAATGAGCCCTTCAACGGTATTTTAAGCATGGTGTTGAGGACCACTGGCCTAGAGCCACCAGAGACAGATGACTGATAGGCTGCAGTCTGTGGTCATGGCAGAATAAGCATGGAAGTTTAAGATCCAGTCGTGTATCTTCAGTTGCCTGCTGGAGTCTCCTTCTGAGTCCCCCAGCCCCTTTCACTCTACCTTCTCTGGGACCATCTTGGTTTTACTATAAACATCCGGTCTCATAGACTCTTTTCCTTTCTCACCAAGGCATTTACTACTCTTATTGATAGGCTAGCCCTGAGTTTCCTCAGTTTGAGTTCTCCCCACAGTGACAGTGGAAGGATTGGCAGTGGAGGGTCAGTCGTTCCACTCAGATCCCTAAAACCACACTCTGCTAAAGACACCTTCCTGCCCAAGGTGTTCCGGCTGTGGTCCAGCCTCCCCAGCGAGGATGCGGCCAGCCTGCCGCCCCTTTCCACATCTCATATCTCCTTGCTCGGTAGCTGTCCCCTGCTTTGATGTTCTCCTCCATCTCTGCTTCTTGGGATTTGGTTTATACCTCAGCTGCAACTTGGGGAAACTTACTTGTTTGGAAGAAAAACTTAGAATTGCTCAGTATTTCTCAGACATGTTCTATTTTATTTGTGTGTACATGCAAGTGTGCATGTGTGCATGTGTGTATGTGTGTTTTTTGTGTGTGTGTGTATGTGTGTGTGAGACACGTGTGCTCATATGCATGTGTGCGTATGGAAGCCAGAGGATAACCTCAGCTGTTGTTCCTCAGGTGCTGCACACTTTGTTTTCTGAGACGGAGTCTCTCATTGGCCTAAGGTTCACTAGATAAGCTAGGTTTACTCACCTGGGAGCTCCAGGGATTTGTATATGCTATTTTTTTGTTTTTGGCCGAAGATGATGATAATGATGATGATGATGATGATGGTGATGGTGATGATGATGATGATGAGGTGAGTTCTAGGGGGCAGAGCTCATGTCCTGTGCTTGGTAAGTACTTTATCAACTGAGCCAGGACCTCACACCCTCCCAGTGCTTCACTTTAAAAGGCATTTTACTACTCTTATTGATGGTGTACCCACTGGTCTGAACTTCTCAAGGGCCCCACATGGCCTGACTGGCTTGCTTATTTATCTTTGCATGTCCAGCACGGTGCTTAGCACTTGTTAAGTGGGGGCATGATAAACATTTGCTGAAGGAATAAGGGTACGAGAGAGGGTTTTCCTTGCAAGGAACAAAACCTCAGCTGCTGGGGCATAGAACACTGCCTGTGAGAGAGTATTTATGTTCTGGATCACAGCCGCTGCGGAAGAGGAATTGGTCTCCGAGGGAAACCGCAGGAGGGTTTGGGCAGGTGAAATGTAATTATCCACACTGGCCCTGAGCCAAGGACGGGCAGCACCACCTCGAGGC
The DNA here is from genome assembly GCF_004785775.1 of Grammomys surdaster. NCBI lineage: Eukaryota > Metazoa > Chordata > Mammalia > Rodentia > Muridae > Grammomys > Grammomys surdaster. Next base: position 4,017,757 of record NW_021604782.1, read on the forward strand.
CAGGGCTAACCGTGAATGGGTCTGACCTTCATCTTACATCCCTTCTGAAGGCCGGCTCCTCTGGCGGTGCTGAGCCCCCTAACAGCTTGCTAAGGCCTGGGGTCACTCACAGGAAAGAGGCAGCACAGCCTGATGACCTGGCAGAGCTGGCTAGCTGACCTCTCTTCCCCTTTGGTCTAAACATGCAGCCGGGTGCAGACGAGGCAGCCTCTGATCTTTCCCTCTTTTTGCAGCTGTACCGCAGCATTCCTTCCGGCCGAAGTTAGCAACACGCGATTGCCTTTCAGAACAAGGACCCCAGCGTGTAAGGCTCATTTGACAAAATGTTACTGGC
>NW_021604782.1:4018190-4034893 GCF_004785775.1 Grammomys surdaster
CCCCCTTTTATTTTGCAGTCGACTGTAAATCCTTTTTGGAAGAAAATGTAGGTTATATTAAAAAATGGCTGAGGTGGGACTCGAACTAAAGAAATGTGAGACCCCTGACTTTGCTGTGGGTTAGATTCCTGGAAGATCTACCTGGGAGGGTTTGAGGGCAACAGAGGGTGGCAAACATAGCAAGGACTCCGGAGGCCCTTGGTTTTTTTGTTTTTTAAATATAACTAAAGCCACAGACCCTTCATGCATCCAGGAGTAAATGACCTCGGAGGTGGCCACTGGAGGCGGGCAGAAAGAATGCTGAGTGGAGAATCAGGAGGACTGTCCTTTCTTCAAAGCAATCCCACATCTCAGTCAGTGCCTGGAAACCATTCTCCAGACAAGGCAGTCTGCCTAGAGCACAGACTTTCCCCTAAACAGCAATATTCCTGTATGTTCCACTTTTCATTTTCTTCGTTCTCTCTGCAAAGGTCTCCAAGCAATTTACAAACTGCAGGTTATGTTTGCAATTCGGACCCTTGAAGTTTATCTTTCTTGATGCTCTTCACTTTTCTTTTGTCTTTTACGATTGTGATGGAAAAAGAGGAAGAAGGGTTGGGAGGTCAGAGCTCATGAATGTATATGAAGCCATTACATCTGTAGGGTGAGACGCAGGCGCAGGCCCAGGCGCAAGTCCAGGCGAGGGCCGTCTTTAAAATGCTTGTCACCCCATCACCAGAAATGCTTTCCTGCTTTCCCTCCAATTGCACAAATTCATTATTTACTCTTTTACTGCAACTATTTATAAGTCTGCATGGACCCTCTGGGAGAGGCAGTTCGGGCTCAGAGCACCTATAATGAAACCCAGTTCCCTTCACTCTGATGTACCTCACTGCTACTGCTGCCTGGAGGATAGAAGTGTGCCCACCTCTGCTTTTGTAAGGTCAGCTTGACAGAGGACAAAGGATTTTAAATTGCACTCTGTGAAATCCTGGAATCCTGAGTAGGCTGCTGAGAGACCTGGGAAAGAGTAACAAAGCCGGAAAGCCGGCCACAGATAGATACTTGCATTTTTCAAGACACTGTGATTTTTGACTCGGTTGTTAAACTTTTTCTGGGCTTAAAACTCTGTCTCTTGCAAGTAGATCACATCTCCTGAAGTTTCTCTTCAAAACTGACCACAGATGGGTGTGGAACAAATAGATTCGGAAAAGCTGGAGGACAGCAGGCACTGGGCCACACCCTGAAAAAGACTTGTGTCTGGAGTGGCTGAATGAAAGAATTCGACTGAATGAATGAACTTACCTGGAGGTTTAACTTTCCTCCAAATCTCACAATGATTTTGACCAAAGAAGATTTTTTTTCACTTCTGATGCTAGGGATCAAACCTCCAACATGCTAGGTCGAAACTCTAGCCCCAAAGAAGGAATTTGTTTTATCAACAGTGAGTGCGCGTGCATATATCTGTGTTTTGTGTAAATGTGTGTATGTATATGTGTGTTTTGTGTGAGTGTGTATGTGTGTGTGTGTATCTGTGTGTTTGTGTGTTTAGGCCAGAAGCTCACAGTGGGTCTCTTTTCTAGTCATTCATCTTATTTTTGAGACAGGATCTCTCTCTCTCTTTCGCTGAACTTGAAGCTCACTGGTTTGGCTAAGCCAAATTTGGCCGATGAACTCCAGGGATCTGCCTATCTCTGCATCCCCAGTACTAGGATAATAGGCTTGTGCCACAGTGCTCTCAGCTTTTTACACTAGGGATCGGAACATAGGTCCTCATGCTTGAATGACACTTTACTGACTGAGCTGTCTTCCCAGCCCCTTATCAGCAGCCACATGACTGGTATGATTAGCATCTGAACCCTTGTGCCTAAAAGGGGAGACATTACACATTTGTGACCCGATAGCTGACCCTGTCATGTTCTGTGAACCTCTAGTGTTTGACACTGGAGCACTTACCCTTGGTTTTAATTCTGTTCTCTCTCTCTTAATCATGGTTCCTAACCTCCCTGGTTCAAGGGTACAAGTTCAGAGGTCGTGTCACCTACAGGCTTTCCTTCAGGTGAGCGCCTACAGTGAGCTTCAAGTTTACAGACAGAGAGACGAAGAAAGACAGACACAGAGAGCCAGAAAGACAGAGATAGAGAGACAGAAAGACAGACATAGAGACACAGAGAGACAGAGACATAGAGAGACAGAGACAGTCACAGAAACACACAGAGAGAGACCTTGTCTAAAAAATAAGGTAGAGAATGGGCAAAGAAGATATCCATAGTTGGCTTCTGGCCTACACACACATACATACATACACACATACACATTCACTCCCTCTTGCTAAAATTGTCTTTCATATTATATTTGCCAGAGTTGGACTCGGTTTTTCTCTTCAGTGACTTAGAATACTTCACAACTCTGCCACCAAAGATCAAGATTCTCAAACTAGAGTCTGGAAGAAAGGGAAGTTTCTGATCTCTACATACCTGGTCACCAGTGAGTTAACAACACTCAACAGTTAACAGTACTTCACCCGAGTGAACAGCTCTTTGGGGAGAGCATTAGGCCCTGGCACGCTTGCTCTTAGTACTTACATGTTTGTGTAACACATGGATAGAAGGTTACTTCTTGGGGTTCTGCCCTCTCCCTCCACAGAGAGCTTGGTGGGTCCCAGCCATTCTGTTGAGACTCACGGTTGGTAGCACAGGTAGGCAAGGTGGGGAAAGAACAAGGTCCTGGAAATGGGACAGACAGTTAGAATCTCTTGTGTGTGGGGGACTATCCAACTGGGAGAGGCAGTTCTAAGTAAGAGTTACTGAACTCTAAGAAGAATAGAGAGGTAAGAAGCAAAATTTAAGAATTATTACTTGAGTTATGTCTGTGATCTTTAATTATTTTTGTATTTTTTTTAAAAGCAGAGTAAAAAGTTTAAATTCTTTTTTTTGCCTGCTAGGCTAGTTTATTTGATTGAGGTGCCATCTTGGAATTAAACTACTTGGGAACCAGGGATTTCATTCAACAGACAGGGAACGCTGAGTACTAGGGATGCAGTCAACAGAACTGACTTCAGTGCCTTCCTCAGGGGACATTGGGAGAGAGAGAAATGAAGTAAAATAGTGAATTATATCATGCATGGTGAACGCATAAGGGCTATTAAGAAATAAAACCAGAAAGACGGAAAGGTTTTCTTAGGTGGGGGACGGGGGCTCTGTAGATTTCACATACAGTGACCAGGGATCTGTTTCCAGAGAAAATAACACAGAGGGAGGAATGGAGGCCCTGAGGGGCTAAGCCACACAGAGAGCCGACGCAAAGCCTTAGAATCCCACTTAGAGCCGGCTGTGCTTGTGAAGTGGTCAATATGGCCGGAGCGGCTGAGACGGCATGAGCAGGGAGTGCAGGCAGGCAGAGATGTGTGTTCAAGGAGGAACAAAGAACTGACTAGACAGGACTCTAAAGCACTTGGAGGTCTTTACTAGTCCCCTGCAGAGCTCTGTGACTTAAATGTGAAAGGAGGAATAGAAGGAAGGGGAGGCTGAGGTAAGGAGAGCGGTCCCCACTACACAAACCTAGGTGAATGAGCAGGAGGAGGACGGTGACGGATACAGTGAGGAGTGTCAGGGTCGCTTGACGGCGTACATTTACCGATCAATTAGTCAGTTTAATAATCATTTAATAAATGATTAAATAAAGATATATTGCTTCCTTGCAGAAACTACAACCTGAAATAAAAGGCAAATGCCTAATACAAATAGTTAATAAAGCCAGTTGCTACAACATTCTAAGTAGTCCCAGGAGGGGAGGAGTCAGCCGCTTCCTCTCATGCAGTCCACTGAGCAGTAGAAACGCTTGATAGGACTGTTCCCTGGGACCACCAGCAGCAGCAAGGTCTAGGGCTGAAGGATTCTCCGGCCTTTCCTCTCTCTCCTTCATTCAGGAGAACAGAACCGTACATCTCTGACATCTGTTGTCTTGAAGCCTTGTAGGCTGAGGGTGTGATTTCTGTAATGAATGCTGCAGGCTTGTCTTTCTCCTGGGGGTTTGGACCTCTGTCCCCATTTTGCTCTTCTTGTCACCTGTCTGGACCTGCTCCATACTCTACGTCCTTGCTCGGGGGGGCTGACTCCTCCCTCCCCAATGTCCCATAGCGGTCTTTGTCAGTCTTTGCACCCATCTCCACATGAACCAGCTACACTAATGTCTTGTTTCCCAGTAAACCCTAAGGCAGTCTGGTCCAGTCCTTCGAGTGTCTGCACCCCTGGCCATCTCCCCGTTTCCTGTGTGAAGTCGTCCCTTGTATCCTTAGTTCCTGCAGCCGAGCATCTCCCCCTCCTCTTGTTACCTCTTTTTCTGGTTACTCAATATTCTCAGAAGTGTCTAGGGACTGTTGAAAAACCAGGTGAGTGAGGGGTAATTCTCACTTGATTAGTTTTATTTCTACCTACCATAAGAACTGGGGCCCTTCATTTTATGTTTGATCTGGATTGAATGGAGTAGACTCATTAGCTTTCCTTTTTAAAAATGTAACATTTTCATTTTTCAGAAGGTTTTCTTTTTCAAAATACGTGGTTTTATTCCCCCCTTGTGTAGGTGTGTCTCTCTCTGTGTGTGCTTGTGTGCATGTACTATACGTGATACCTGAGGAGGACTAAAGAGATGCAGAGTTGGTGTAACTGGTGGGTGTGAGCTGCTGCATTTGGGTTCTGGGAACTGGATGCAAGGCCTCTGGAGGAGCAGCCATTGCTTCAACCTGCTGAGCCATCTCTCAGGCACCAAGATTTTCATTTTTCAGATGTTGAAGTTTTACTACCGAGAACTTGAGTTTCTTGGCAAAACATGAGCTTGTCTTCCTGCTTGTGATAGTTTGAATCAGGCTCCTGTGTTAGCACATTTAGTCTCCAGCCAGTGCTGCCATTTCAAGAGATGCTAGGGCCTTTAGTGGTGATGGAGGAGGGTCACTGGGAGCAGGTCTGTGTAGGTCATAGCCTGGTTCCTGTCTACTCCAACTTCTATAGTATTAAAGATACTACACCGTGCGGATCTGTTTCCCACTATGGTGAGTTATGTTGTAATGCTGCTTGCTGTCTCACTCCATGGCTTGCTCAAAGGCTCATGCTTAGTTAACTTACTTATACAGCCCAGGACCACCTACCTAGGGACGGAACAACCCATGTGGACTTGGCCCTCTTACAACAATCATCAATCAAGAAAATGCCCCCACGGAAATGGCCACAGGCCAATAGCATTTAAACAATACCTCAGTTGAGGTTCCCTCTTCACATGTAAGGAACCTATACTGTATCAAGTTAACAATAAAAAGAAGCCAGCATACCACCTAAAAGAGCTCACATGAGGCACATGCGAGGAATGCATGAGAGAATACATACATATAAACTTTGTATGTTGCAGGGGATGTAAAAAAGCCCCCTACAAGACATCCTGTGTTTGGGGGTTGCATTTTCAACTCCAGCCACAGGCAATGTGCTGTAATTTGGAAATTGCCCCCGCAATAGGCATATACTGCCACCAGGTGGCAGAAGAAACCTGTGTTCCAATTAGGGAAGCCAAACGTGCCAAGAGAATTAGTGAAATAAAATAAATGCTGATTGTTAAGAGCGTCAACTGGTTAGTGATTATTAAATAAACAACAGAGCCTATTTGTAAATCACAACATTCCAGAATAAAGCAAACATGAACTTCCAGTGCAGTGAGCCTCCAATGGTGGCTGAGACTGCCGTGCTCCCTGGCAGCTGCGATCTTGTTCAGAAGTCCGCACAGATCAAAGCGGCAGTGCTTTCTCTGAAGCTGGGTAGGGACACTGACACATCTCCCTCATCTGGTTCTTTTGTCCTTGAGCCACCTCTGCTGAGCCAGAGGTCTTCATGGGAAAGAGTTTTAAGTCATGGGACTAATAACTTTTCTTAACACCCTTTAACAATAAATGTCTGCGGTTGCACCAAATACTTATAACCTTTTCAAAACAATGACTTTAAGGTAGATTATATAAAATATAAATTTTAAATATGCATACACAAACATAAAAGATAGCTTACGTATATTTTACATAGTATGTAAAATACAGACTTTTTCTAAATCTTATATATAACGTGGACTGTACAAACATAACATTTAAAACTCTGGAGTGAAGGAAAGGTGATTTTTTAATGTTATTTGAGGAAATTGCTGAAAAGATATATGTATTTTTTTTTATTCTAAGTTGCTATGTACTTTTCACTGGAACCACAGAACTTTTCTTCCCAGTTTTTGCTAGAAGACGGAAGATTGAGCCCAGTTATTCTCTTCCAGCCTTGAAAACAGCAATGAATTAACTCAGTGTAAAAAATACATACGAAAATGAGGGAGCTCTCTAAAGACGTGAGGATGGCTGTGGCTGCTTAGAGGATCCAAAGTGTTGAGTTTCTGGAGTATGGAGGGTGTGTTATATTTAGTCTTAGGAGCAAGTGCAATTGGTGAGGGCCAGTGTCCCATGATGCCCTTGGTGATGACGTTGAATAGGGGCAAGCTACAAGGTTTACCTGGTTTACCTGGGGAACGTGAGAACTCCCATCGTTCAGAGTCCAGAGTACCATCGAGATGCTGAGCAAACTGTTTGGGCTGTGGCTGCCTTGTTTTTGTTTCCTCATAGATATTCCTCTAAACAACGAGGTCTTTTCTATCCAAAACTGATGGGAGAAAAGTATCTTCTAAAAAATTGAGGAAATCTGAGTGTAAGTGGGCAGTGTCAATATGGTAATCCAGAATAGTCTTCTTGCTGCATGCAGGGGTCAGTGGGGTCAAAGGGCATCAAGGATGGTGTCTTCTACCTGCTTCCCATCCTTACGCTCTTCCCAGAGGCTGGCTAGTGAATAAGCACCTCTAATCTCACAGGCCCCCCCCCCCCACCTCAGGCCAGAGGCAGATCAGCTTATCTCTTCATGAACCTATTTACAGTAGACCTTTCTTCAGAACTGCAAGCAGATACCTAGTGACCACTAGAGTCATGCAGAGAATAGACTACATGGATGAGAAAGGTCTGGCCTAGGGAACACTGTGGTAATTTAAGGAGAAGAGGATAACCTGAAAAGGAATGCCAGAGATGTGAATTCCGAGAGATGTTGTTCTCATGAAGTGCTAAGAGAATAAATATTACAGTAAAGAGGCACCTGGGGAGCACCAGGGAGAAGTAGACTGCTTCTGGCATGAAGGCTGGTCCTCTGCACAGCCATAGGTGCCCCTGCCAGGAATGATGTGAATGAGGGACGATTATTGACTGGTGTGCTGCGTGCTGGCTTGAGAGTGGGTGTCAGGAAGCCTGGGTTAAAGTGCAACCTGTATTACAGCAGGGGCACTGATCGATGCCTTGGGCTTCACATTCACTTCCTTCTGGCTCCAAACCACTGTGGGACTGGGGATGCATCTGAGGAGGGCACAGCAGGAAATCTTTGCCTGTTGGATTCCTTTGAGTCCTTCATGGAGGTCCTGCAATTCTCTGGGTTAAATTCTCCATTTTCAGTCAGATGCACTTTTTTTCCTCTTTTGGATCGGAAGACAGGAAGTAAGGATTGGAGAAGATCTTTTCTTTCACTACCCTCTCATGTAGTCTCTGACTATTCCCAGACTTGTTCTTTCTTGGCAATGCTTCATTACTGGACAAATAAAGCTCACTTCTAAAGGTGAGAGCCTAGGAAAATCAATGCAAGGTTTATGGAGTAATTCTGTAGCCCAGGAGGCATGGTGATGTACCGTAGTAAAGCATATTCGCTTCCCTCCGAAATAGATCTTAAAAGTGAAAGAAACATTTAAAATATCAATTCCTAATAAGAATCATGTGGATACTTTCTTCCATTAAACAGTCCAGCCTGTTAAGGCAGAGGAAAGAGAGTAGGAAAATGTAAAGAGGCATGAAAGTGAAAAAAAAAAGTAATAGCAGAAAAAAATCCTGGGTGGCAGAGACCATGGTGTTGTCTGCTGGTTAGACAGCCTACCTAAAGGACTACAGTATCCAGGATCAGCAAGAGACCCTGTCACAAGAGGATAAGGTAGAGAGTGCTAAAACAGGACATCTGACATCCTTTGGCCTCTGCATGCAGAGTGTGAACCTGCACACACTCATATCACACACATTTGCAAGTGTACATTCATACATATATACATATCCAATGCAACATGTATACACTACAGCTACACACTATAGCTTAGTAAGGCAGTCAGATCCAAGAAATGTGAATCTTTCTTCAGCGAGCTCCAAGCTTACTAAACATAATTTAGCAATAGACATAGTTGTAATGATGACAAAAGTTGTATGTAAAGAAATGATTCTTCTTTAAAAAAGAAAATATTGTCTGGATTCAAAATAAAGGACAGCATCAAGAAAAGTCTGGAGGTCAGGGAGAACTCAGCTTCTAGTTTACATTTTTTTTCAATAGACCAGAGTAAAAATTACAGTCTTTATAGTTGATAAATAAGTACAGATTTTTGAAAGTTTTGGATGTAATTGGCTACTAGAAGTCCAAATATTTGCAGGAGGTTAGGGCATAGAGCAGCTCACTGGGAAAATTAGAATGAGAAGAAAATATCAAAGAAACAAAACTCAGAAAGAATAAGCTAACATGACAGTGATCAAACATAAAGCATATGAGAAGACATGTGGACTGTCTTTATATATATTTAAGTTAAGTTAATATCCTCTTCAATTAGATCACCAAATAAAAATTCAGTGGTGTGCTAATATGCTTAATATACTTAGTCAAACCTTACATACACAAATAAAATGCCAAAACGTATTAGGAAAACATAAAACTAAGAAAGAAAGCATAACACTACAGCAATCATTAAATGTACCATCTAGTATCAGGTCATACTGGGCTGGGGATGTAGCATAGTTTGTAGAGTGCTTGTCTTCAGTGCCTGAAGCTTGGGGGTTTGATTCACAGAGCCCCATAAACTAGGCGTGGTGGTACACACTGGTAAGCCCAGCCCTAGGAAGGTGGAGTTGGAGGATTGAGAGTTCAAAGACTTCTTTGACTGCAAATCAAGTGTGAAGCCATTCTGGGCTGTGTGGGATCCTGTGTTTGAAGAAATCATTTCAGAGTGCTAAGTGTTCTGATCTAGACGGTGATGCTAGAATCGGAAGGGGATCAGAGCGATCTGTAGGGCTCTCAAAAGCCAGCTCTGGCCTCACCCAGCTTCCAGTTCTTCAGGTCTGAGGTGGGGTGTCAGGATTTTCTGTCTTGCAAGTTACTAGAGGAGGCGGATGCCGGAGGGAAAGGGACTAAAGTGTTGGGGAAAGGAAGGAGAAAGAAGGTCGGATGGTGGTGAGCCCTCACGTGCTCCCGAATAACACGGAAGCATGCATCGCAAACATGAGAAGTGGAAGGAACAACAAATCCTAACAGAGTTTTGATATTAAAGAGCAATCTAATAAGCAATTAAGTTACGTAAAGATTTTAAATGACATCATTACAGTAACAGCTTAAAGACAGAACAAGTACAAGTAGGGATAAGAGACTGTAGCTCAATGGTAGAAGGTTTTTCTAGGATGCATGAGGCCCTGCATTCAATTTTCAGCATCAGAAATAAAGTACCAGTTTGGTAATTTGAGGAAATTCAAATAAACATGTATAGATCAAGGACATTAACAATATTAGACCTAGTTCTGAGGAAGCAGATGAATTACTAAATTCTTAAGGTGCAAGTGGAGAAGAATAATGATTAAACCTTACCCCTGTCCCAATTGTGGGCTGGGGATAACTTTCAGTACTCTTTCTTGGCTTACAAGAATCAGAAGATTACCTTATCACTCTGGCTGTTGTAGAACCCAAGCTTAAAGCCAATTAAATCTAACATCGTTTAATATTCTCAACAGAGGTGAATGCAAAGATGGTCTACAGGCTAACCTGTGAATCTCTAATATTTCTTTTTTGAAAAAGTATTTACTTTGAAATCTTCAACCTTTTAAAGATGTAGAACAAAAGATGACCTGACAGAACCATATATTTTATTTCACAGTGGACAGGGTCACGTTGAGGTTTTATTTGTGATGGTCTTGGATTCCCACCAGTCTCACAAAGCAGCGGGAGCATTTACAAAAGACAGTGTCTGGTCGGATCCATTTGCCTAGTATATGGGATGTGCCTATGAAGGAGAGTGTATTGAACTACTTGACAAATTCCTGATTCCCTTCATGCCTTTACAGCTGCTCACTGGTGCCATCAGCTGAGTGAAGAACTAACTCAAGTGACGGAGCAAGTAACAAAGACGCATCCTTCACTCCCATGGCTCTAGCCAGGGCACCTTTATTGGCAAAGCCCTGCTTGGGATCCATTTTCTCAGAACGAAAGTTAAATGTAAAGTGTTTCCTTTGCAGGACTTGAAATTCAGGACTATCTGTTTCTAATGCATATAGCACCCCCCCAAAAATACCTCAGGAACAAGAGTTCAGAATAAAGATAAAGAGTATGAACACATGTTCCCCACTACAGAAATCCATAAGCTATTGATAATGTCACAGAATGTCCTGCAGCTTTGGTGGGTTGAAGCTTTAGGTTATTGTCCTTGGGCATTAAGAGACATAGTCACTCCAAAAGGGTAGATTGATGCTGTGGAATTGGATATGCAAATACAAAAGCAAAGGGTTTAACTCCCGCCACACACACTGGAGAAAAATAACTCCTAATGAAAGGCGCCTAAGGCAAACTTGCAAATTTTTATGATCTCGTATTTGGCAAAAATTTCTTCAATTACCAGAAGTACAGACATCAAGTGCTAGAGACAGGGGTGTGTCTGTAGTAACACATCGATAAATTTGGCTATATCTATATAAAATTTTTTACTTGAGTTTTCAGAGGATCCTATCAATGTAGTAAAAATTTAATATAGAGTGGAAAGAAATGTTTCACAGTCGTATATCTAATAAAGTGACAGAAAGCAAAATTTAAAATCAATAGACTATTTAGATTATTTGTCTGAAGGAAATATACAAATGGTCAATAAGCACATGAAGAGACACTCAGCATCATGAGTCACTAGAAAAATCAAGGATGCTCTGAAGCAGACTCTGGGAAACAGCCTTTGAGTCTTAGAAATGTAAGACTTAGAAACATCGAGTTCCTTCATGACTCAGCAGTTCACTCCTAGGAATTTAGCCAAGAAGATGGAAGCATGAACTTTCCTAAAAAGGAGGGACAAAGGAAATCAAACCACAAGAAAGCCTCTACATCAATTATTTGCAAAGCAACATTATTCCTAATATCTTGAAGCTAGAATAAATCAACTGTCTATCAACTGATACAAAAATAAACAAAATGTGTATCTATAGAATAAACTATAACTCAGTCATAGAAGGAATGAAATATTCATGTATGATACACACACATATCTCAAAATACTATTAAGACTATTGAGCTAGAAGTGTAGCTCATTGGTAGAGTGCTTGCTTAGCTTTTACAAGGCCCTGAATTTGATCCCAAGCATACCCTTATATTGTATATATGATATATAGAATATATAATCATGTCACATAAATGATATGATTCATCTAGAATAGATAAAATCATGGACATATAAAATACAACCATGATGGTCTATGGCTGTTGGTGCTGAAGAGCTTTGAGGCTAGGGTTCCTCTTGACTGATGAAAACATTGCAGAAGTATGATAAGGGTTGCACAACTGAGCCTTGCACTGTGCACATTAGTGGATGAAATACACAGCCTGTGAGCTCTGACTAAGTTGTTAAAGAAAAACTAGAATACTTTGGACATCATACTTAGACTTAATTTCTTCAGTGTATTTCCCATGTCTCTCTTCTTTTCTTCCATTTAAAGGATATGTTTGTTTTTCTTCTTAGAAGTTAGAATTTTTTCATTCACCTCTCATTTTGGCAAATTGATTTTCTGTAGTATCTACCTGCTTCTGTTACAATTTTGATTCAATTTTTTTCTTTTCTTTTTTTTTTTATTTCAGTGCTGAGGATTGAATCTAAAGTTTTGTTCCTGTGTATCTTCAGGCCAACAGTTTGGAGTCTGGACATCTAGCCCAGGGATTCTCAACCTGGGGGTTGTGACCCCTTTAGGAATCAAATGACCCCTTCACAGGGGTTGCCAAGAACAGTGGGAAAACACAGGTGTTTGTTTACAGTATGATTCATAACAGTAGCAAAATTGCAGTTATGAAGTACCAACAAAAACAACTTTATGGTTGGGGGTCACCACAATATGAGGAACTGTATTAAAGGGTCTTAGCATTAAGAAGCTTCAGAACACTGCTCTAGCCTTTTCTATTGCTGGAGAGTCCTGTCTTTACAAATATTTGATTTAGTTGCACAGATGCAATATGTTGTGTTTTATAAAAAGAAAGAGTGCCAAGAATATGTTTGGTAGACTGCGGTATAGTGAGGGGGAAGGGATGCCCCTGCAGGCCCATGCTGAGGCATCCCTCTCCTCAGATACCAGCCATAGACGGGTTTAGTATAGAATAGAGTTTATTTAGAGCATGAGAAGGAGAGTTGAGAAGGGGAGAGAGAGAGAGATAGATAGATAGATAGAGAGAGAGAGAGAGAGAGAGAGAGGGATGGAGGGAGAGAATGAGACAGACAGAGAGAGAGAGAGAGAGAGAGAGAGAGAGAGAGAGAGAGAGACCAGGAACACATGGAGAGATGGGGAGGGGAAAGGGGAGAGAGGGATAAAGGGGTTGAAAGTAAGAGAGTAAGAGAATAAGAGGGTAAGAGAGATGGGGGGTGCAAGCAGCCCCCTTTTATAGTGAGTCAGGCACACCTGGCTGTCGCCAAGTAACTGGGGCGGAGCCTAGAAAGGATGCTAGCACAATATATCTTTGGATCTTTCTGAGAATGAAACTTATGATTGTTTAAACTTTGTCCTGATTTTTGCAAGAAATATATCCTATGACATTAATTAAAGAGTTCCTTTCCTTTCTCTGCCCTTTGACATGTGAAGAACACCAGTCCTCAGGCTAAGCACTTTTCCTGTCCTTAAAGCTCCAGGAATAGGCACTTAGGGGCTGTAAACATGGGTCAGGGTGCAGTGGCAATCTCCACGTTCTTCATCAAGGCCCTGCTCTAGATTGTTAATGCACTGTATGAACTGGAGTTCTCTTACGTTTTTCATAGAAACTTGAAGGTAAGGACATCCGACATCCACTAGCTGGTCCTCATTCTGGTTAAACTAAATGTTTAGAGTAGAATCTACCCATGATAGTTTAGGAAAGTTGAGATTCCTCAATGGACAATGTCAATGGACATATTGAGAGGAGTTCAATTATAGATGCTCAATGATATATGGTGAAGCTATGTCCCAGTTAAACCCACTGCAATCTGAATACATCACGAGATTAAGCTGTGTCTACCCCACCCCACCCCCACCCAGCCTGCTGAGTGTTAGCTTAGCAACAGTGTGCAGAGTGCTCGGTAGAGTATCACTTCCAGACTGTCATGATTTTATGCTAGACTAGAATTTGTGGCTTGATGCCGTTGCTCGGGAACGTGATGGAGGATCTAACTGCATAGAGCTAGCCCAGGAGAAGATAGAAATTCAAAGTGCAGTTTTTACTGAATGGTACCACATGCATACCGTTGTAAAGTAGAAAAATCTTAAGTCAGGGGTCAGCAGGGACTGCCTGCCATGCAAAAAGGACCTGCAAAGCTCCAACCTGTCTTATGGTAGCTATTGCAGGGAGAGGCAACAAGGAGACTTTCTGTCAGAAATAACGTTGGCTAGGTCAGGTAGATGTAAAATTTCATTACTGCTATGCATCAAAATGAATTTGAGGTGCTTTTGAGAGGTAGAGGAATGGAGTTAAAAAACAGAGTAAAGTAAAATAAAAGTTTTTGTTTTCCCTCCAGTGGAATACATCACAAACTATTGAAGTAACAGAAAAACCATAAAAGTTCACAAGTTTGGGGCCATAAAAAGAACAAAAGTAACAAAATTTAAAAGACAAACATACTTTGAATGTATTTTCCGTGAAAGTGACAAAGTCGTGGTCATAAAGTTTCATGCCTGCACAGGGCCTTAGGAGTTACTGTGGTCGCATTCCTTCTTAGAGGCTCTGCAGGACGCCAGCTCCCGCTGGGCTTGTGGGTAGATCTCTGTAAGAAGGCAACCAGCATACTGGTTGTGAGTGTAGCTGGCCATCTTCAGGGCTGGGTTTTGTGTTCAGCATTCCGATCCTAGCCGTGAGCTGTGAGGCACTCATTCCGTGCTATGCAGGAAAGTGACAATGCCAGCCTCCCGGGGTGAGAATGAGGCTAAGATGGACAAAGGACTAAGGTCTTCTGACAATGTCTTCTACATAGAGTTCAGTAGGTGGAGCTGACTGATCACTTTCATGTTTATGTGGTCATTGTCATGCCCATCACTACCATCAGGCTTGTGATTATCACCATCACCACCATCATCACCATCATCACAAGTTATTACATCCTCGGATTTATCAATTATCCTCCTCATCAGTCATTATCATTACCGTCATGCTCCACCACCACCACCACCACCACCACCACCACCATCACCAAAACCACCCCACCACCATTACCAAAACCACCACCACCACCACCACCAAAACCACCACCACCACCATCATCACCACCACCACCACCACCATCACCATCATGAAGTCATAGTCATGCTTTTCCTCTCCCACCTCACCCACCCTTACCATGTGTTATAACCATCGTCAGAGTCCTATCCTCACCAACAGGCATCGTGACCACCATCACCTGCATTTGAGCCCTGAGTCATTTTCCCCAGCATCCAAAGCCTTTTAACCTCTTAGTAAAGACAGGGCTAAGTGAGTCCAGATGTCATAGATCTCAGCCACTGGTTTACCCTAACTTCCTCTCATCCTCTGCTTCTCTGACAGGACTGACCCTGGTCATTTACTGCTTTAGTCACTTCACCGTAGGTAATCATGTCCCAGGATAGGGTGTGGCCGTGATAAAACGTCAAAACACTTCTCTGCCTCAGTCTCTTCACTTTGAATTTGGGGTGATAATTCCTATGGCCTCAAGGTTGTAATGATAATTTTTAAAAATACATAATTATGAGAGTTAGCTTAGTGGCAGATAGACTGAAGGTTCCCCCAAAGCACTAACTCTGAGAGAAGGAGACTTGTTCAATGTCATAGCTTATTGAATCAAGGAATGCCTATGGGGAGCCGACATCTGAGTACTGTTAGAATTACAGCCTGCTCTTGTGTTAAATACGAAAAGATAGGCTGCTGCTTGCATCTGCAATGTGTAGCCCAGTGTTCTCTGACCTTTACCTTCATTCACTTCTGAGTGCTTTAGATTGGCTTTTATTTACCCAATGGTAATAACTTCCTTCCTTCCTTCCTTCCTTCCTTCCTTCCTTCCTTCCTTCCTTTTTTCTTTTCTTCTTTCTCTTTCTTTTTGTTCAAATTACTTATGACCATTTAAAAATACATAAAGAACCAAATCTGACACCCATCCCCCAATAACAGTTGGCAAAAACCACTAAAAATATGTTAACGTTTAATTTTATGTATATACTTTTTTTTACCCCCCAAAGAAATAATAAAAAAATTATACTTGCAAAATACGTAGTGTGGGTCTTGAAGCAAGCAATCAAGTTACTTCTGCCAGATGCCTTTAACAGCACCCAAGAAAGTCTGGACTCCTGGGGTTACCTTCTCTGGGGGTACCCATCTTGTGTCTGTACTTTATATGTATGTAGGGTCTGGCCTAGGTGTAGTCCACCCCTTTAGTATGCAATTACTGGTGTGAAAAGGCCATACGAAGGACATTCTTTTTTTTTGTTTTGTTTTGAACAGCATGTTTCTGCCTCAACAGTCTGATGGTGAAGCAGACTCCTCTGGAAGAGCGAGTCTGTCTCTAGTGCAGTTCCTCCTCAAACCCCTCCCACCCACGCCATATGCTTCCTTCTTCCCTGAGCTAATTCCCATTTCTTGGATGCCATACGGTTTGGCAGAATCTTGGCATGGGGCTCGGAGATCTGAAATTATACTGGGTGTGGCACCTGACCACTCTGCCTGTCTAGCCCACTTTATTGTCTACGGAAACGTGGACGTGCCTGGAAATAGGAGTTTAGATTTGTGTCTCTCATGGTGGGAACCAATTGCTTCTCATTGACACTGACACGCTCTCTCTGATTTATAGGCTGCATTTCAATTCGAAGGAATTTATTTAGAGCATGTGTTCCCAAATGATGTTATTCTTCCATAGCTGTGATTCAAGACAAACCATTTCAGTAGGAGCTGCATCATGTGCCTCGTGAGTGTGCTTGGTCTACCTCTCACCACAGCATGCCAGAGATGAACAGCCACCCTTGAGTTATATGACACAGGGCTCACACTTACATTAATTTGGCTGGACCCTCTGCTGCAAGTGTTCCAGGGTCAGGGGTGAAAATCTGTCGAAGGGCCACAAGATCAGCTGATCTCTCCTTTCTCTGTCCTCCAACTTCTTTTGCAACATCCTCTTGGGCTTCATAGCATGGCTCCCTTGTGGGATCGCTCTGTCCTGTGTTCACCATGACCGAGAAAACTGTTCTTTTCCCTTTGTGAAGGAAGTAACCTTTGGCCAACAAACAGGCTTCATGAGGCATCCCTGGTCTCCTCCCAGCATCTACTGTCCACTTGCTGAAGTCTGTTTGTTGTTAACCAGCTGTTGAATCTATGCACCAACCAGAAAGGAAGGGGGGAGGGAGAGGCAGAGGGAGAGGGAGGGGGAGGGGGAGG
>NW_021604782.1:4034993-4038050 GCF_004785775.1 Grammomys surdaster
GAGAGGGAGAGGGAGAGGGAGAGGGAGAGGGAGAGGGAGAGGGAAAACAGATGCTAACTGGGAATGCCATGGGCTTTTGAAACCTCAAGGCCCACCAGTGACTAGGCCACACCTCCTAATCCTTCCCAAATTATTTACCAACTGGGGATTAGATACTGAAACATATGAATTTATGGGGGTCATTCTCATTCAAAGCACCGCAAGCCCCACGATTTTGGTGAAATTATTTGACTTCTGCTTCCACTATGTTCCACTTCTGTGTGTTGCTTGCTTCTTCCTGACTAGCTCTTTGACTCTGAGCTACAGACCTTTAGGGTACCATCATCCTTTGAGCACTCAGCCTGACCAACACGGGATAGAGAGAACCAGACTTTGGTAGGTAGGCTGATGCCACTTGCTCATCCTGAGCCAATGTGTTCTCTCTGCCGTAACCATTCCACAGCAGTCTCTAAGATTGCTGCGTGCCTTACGTATGGCCACATCTGAGCTACAGGTGTAACTTGCCTACATGAAGAATGAACCAGAGTGTAACTCCCTAAAGTTTAGTTTTTATCCCCTCTCGCTCTGTGCCCTCTAGGTCGGCTCCTTTTCTCCAGTTCACTTGCTACTTCTAAATGGCAGTGAGGAGTGGAGGGGGGCACGGTGGCTGTGTTGACAGTTGCTGGTGTAACTGGGCAAGAGATGCTCTGGTAGACGTTCAGCTGCCCAGGGAGGTTCTCAGAGGCCTTCAAGCTGGGAACTCTCTGACACAGAACAGGCCCCACATGGATGATGTGTTCTCTACTGGCTATCACCAGCACCCCTTCAGCTTCTGCTTGAGAGGAAAATCTCTAGACCTGCTGCAGGAATCTGTCCAGTCTTCAGTCAGTCTTCTATAGGGGTCCTTCCATGATGGCTTTGGCTTAGACATGCCTGAAGTCCACCTATACCACCAGTAGTTGTCGGTGTGGCTGGCTTTTCAAAGAGTGATGGTACTGGGAGGGCCCAAGTCAGAGACTGGAAGTCTCACTTGTAAGAGACATCGAGGCAGTGTATGGAGACCCGAACTGCACAGGTCCAGGAGTTAAGACATCCTCATTTCCCACTAAACCTATGCAGCTGCTGCCACGGCAGCCATAGCCCGGTTTGCCTGACTCCTGGGAGTATCCCAGCATATTATGAGCCTCAGAACTTGCAAAGAAACTAGAAAAAAATAAAAAGCACATGTCAAATGGAAAGAGGCAGAGAAAAGGAAAACGAGAGGATGGAAGCAAAAGAGAAAGAGAGGTAGAGAGAAAGAGAGAAAGAGAAAATGTAGGGAAAGGGAAAGAGAAATAGAGGAAGAAAAAGGGACCAGCAACACCCATGGCCTAGGGTGGACCATGACTCTGCCATAATGATAAGACAGGACACTGACAAGAGCTGGCTGGAGTGACAGGCACAGGAGTGCTGCATTTGCTCTGCCATCAAAGCCTCAGTCTGTGATGACAGGAAATGAACGTGTACAAAAGCATTGTGTGTGCGTGCGCATGTGCATATGCGCGTGTGTGCTAATGTGTGTGCATGTGCATGCGTGTAGTTGCAGCATGTATTCATGAGTCATCAGTCTTAAGAGAAACACTGAGTGGTGAGAATGTTACCACAACAAAGAGGATCTTCTTGGGAGGAGAGAATTTGATCCTGTGAAGTATGTGTGTGTGTGTGTGTGCACGTGCGTGTGGTGTGCATAAGGGACATGGAGGAAAAGATCTAAAGAAAAAGAAAAAGAGGAATAAAGAGAAAGAGAAGGAATATGGGAGAAAGAGAAACAGAAAGGGAAGAAGGAAAGAGAAAGAAAAACAATAGGTTGAGAAAGAAAAAGAGAAAGAAAAAGAGAAAATGGAGGGAAAGGAAAGAGAATTAGAGAAAGAAAAAGGGCCCAAAAGAAGGAAAGAGAGAGAAACAGAAAAAGAAAGTGAAAAGAACAAAAAGAGAAGCAGGAAAGGGAGAGAAAGAGAAAGAAGAGAGAAAAGGAAAGAAGCCTGGCTCCCTGGGCACCTTCACTCTCTGTCCCAAGAGACACAATTAATACAAGGGCTTTGATGCTAATTGCTTCTGTAGACAGAAGCTGCCTGCAGGAGGTCGGCCTAGGCTGAGGGTCAGAGACAAGGGCAGGTCTGCTTGGGAGGGGCTAGAGAGGCACTGGAATCAGACTTCCACATCAGTGAAGAGCAGAAAGGGCAGAGGCTAAGACGCCTGGCCACCAGTTAACTGGTGCTGTAGCTGATGGCTGTGGGGTTGCTTCCTTGCTTTCTTGAAACTTTAATAATTTCCAAGGCTTCTGCTTAGTTAAGAACTCTGGCTCTTTCTGGGTGAGCCCACCCCTCTCCACCTGCTTCCACCCAGCTACTTGGATAGCTTTGGATAGCATCTTTGTCCTTCCCTCGAATCCAAAAGAAAGGTGTCCCAGGTGGCTGCGGTGCATGTACAGAAACTTCTGGATTTCCTGAGTCAGTATACTCTACCTTCTCCCGTGTTGTCCCTATTCCCTTACTGAACAAAGAAAAGAAAGATAAGGACAGAAGTCACAGGTTTGCAGGGGAGCCAGGATTTGATCTTGACACCATCATTTCCTCTTGGTTATGTCAGAGTCCTTTGAGTCCAGGCTCTACTTAGACCCAGGGTGATTCTAAGCCTGGCATGAAGTAATGGTTTAGTAAGTACACAAATGCCAGCTGCTAACAGTACCCTAAGACAATGATATTAGATGTTATGCAGAATTATGTTTGCAGACTGAGAAATATCCAGAAATTATTTTGCACGATGACATGCATCTTATTGGCTCCTTCTAACCTTTCCTGAAGACCAGAATCTTCAGAAAGAAGGTAGAACTTCTTTTTAGAAAATAAAGATCGCTGTCAGGCATGGTGGTGCATGTCTTTAATCTCAGCATTTAGAAGTCAGAAGCAGGCAGATCTCTGTGAGTTCAAGACCAGTCTGGTATACACAGTGAGTTCCAGGACAGTCAGAGTTATAGAGAGAGACCCTGTTTCAAAACAAAACAAAACAAAACAAAACAAAACAAAACAAAACAAAACA
>NW_021604782.1:4038060-4053366 GCF_004785775.1 Grammomys surdaster
CAAAACAAAACAAAACAAAACAAAACAAAACAAAACAAAACAAAACAAAACAAAACAATAGGTTTAGGGGTTCTGTTTTAGAACCAGTGTTATCCTCCTACTGGGGTGAGGGTAGTGGGAGTAGGATAAGCATCTTGGAAGTGTTCCCTCTGAATCCTATCTGTAGGTCTGGGACACTGGGCTGTGTGATGCTTGTCAGACTCAGGAGCTGGGATCCAGAAGAGGAGGGAATAGAGGCGTTCAATAATTTACTGGGCGAGAGGCTGGAGCCTTTTGTCAAATACTGGGCAACTTGGCTGTTGCTATTAGTCCTGGCAGTGAATCAGTCAGCATCCTTCTCACGAGGCTGCCCTTCTCCTTGAAGATTAATGTCTGTCTTCAGCCAGAGCTGCTCCGGCAGGAGGAAGTCAGAGTGCTGAAACCTGACAACAAGGAAGTTCCTGGAATTAGTCACAGCAGCTGCCAGGGCCAAAGTGTGGGGAGGGACAAAGTCCTTTGGAGGAGGTTGGACATCAGTGACACTTTGCCCAGCACTCCTTGTCCCTGGTGGGTGTTGGGCCTGTCATTGCCCAACAGTGGAATTAGTGGATGGCTATCCAGAGTAAAGTCTCATGGCAGGCTACTTACCACTTCATGAGCATGGTTCCTTTGTTCTCAGGTCCCTCTGCTATCAGAGCTGAGCTGAGTACTTAGACCCACCCACTCACATGCGCATGCTGTCTGTCTGTCTGTCTGTCTGTCTGACTGTCTGTCTCACTTTCTGGAGACACTGCTTTCGTGATGTATCTTAGCCTCACTTTGAATTCACTTTATAGCTTAGGCTGCCTTCAAACTCACAGAAATCCTCCTGCTTCCACCTCCTGAATGCTGGAATTACAGGCCTGTGGCACCATGCTATGGTTTGGAAGGATGTCTGCTGTACCCAGGTCTGGCTATTCCAACCCTTCTGCGGTATTTCCAGTTGTTCTTCCATGTGTGTCTGAGCAACCGGGTCTGTAGTATGGTGGTACCACGGTAGAGGAATCCAGATTCTTGACACCAGTGTGAAGAACTTTGCAGACCTACACGGGGCTGGGACACCAGAGAGGATCGCATCACTGAGGTCATTGAGTTGTTGCTACAGTCAGTCATCCCTATAGACTGTTGATTCTGGGGTGGTGTCCTTTGCCCAGCTCACTTTTGCCGTTCCTATAGCTGGGACAGGGCCTGGATTTGGGTACGTGGATTAGGTCACAAGGAGCCATGAACACTGGCTGTTAGAGTGGGCTTGGTGACCTCTGCTCTTGGAGAAAATGACATTAATGATAAAAGCACAGGTTAGGAATCACATGGTCTTAAACCAGTAATATTTGCTGTGCATAAGACTAGACCTTGGAGATCCCCAGCCATTTCATCTGTAAAATGGGTTTAGAAACCTCCTGTTTGTTGAAGACAAATGACATATTTTTTTGGACACAGCTTGGTTCTTACCTGTGACTGTTCCCAACTGCATTCATAGCTTATTTTGTGCAGGGAAACATAATTTTATTATGTTCTTGGCCTTTCTTATAAGTAGAGAAGAAATTGATGATTACAGAGGTTTCTCAGGAGCAGGGAGACTAGACATTAGTTAGACCTCAAGGGCAACTCTGTTCCCCAGTCTGTCCTTCTCTGGGCCATTCTTCCTTTGTCACTTGCCACTTAGATCAGTTCACAGCTTTTCTCTGTGGGAAGTCCTCTCACCTAGAGACACACAGAATGAATCCAAGTTTCCAATGCTGGGAAGAAGAACTTCCCTCCCTTTATTACAGATAAGCAATTAGCTGACATACAACCCCAAATTCCACCTAGTTCCTAGATGCTACTTATCCCCTAGATATCATCTAGCCACCAGGTGCCATCTAGCTCCTAAATGCCACCAAACCCCTAGATGTCACGTAGCCACTAGATGTCACTTAGCCACTAGATGTCACTTAGCACCAGATGCCACCTAGCCCCTAGATGCCACCAAGCCCTAGGTGCTACCTAGCTGTTGCATGCCATAGCCCCTAGATGTGTCCTAGCCCCTTGATGAGGTCATAAGCTCTCTTCAGAATTACCTGGTGTGCATCACCTGGGAGATTGTTCTGAACTCAGATCCCTCAGCACTGACAGTGCTTTTTCATACCTCCAGTGGCTGGGAGGCCAGAGTCCATCCTATGCTGATGTAGTCCCCAACTAAGTCCCCATGTGCTGGCTTTTTATATGCCATTGACAACAGTTGTCAGTTATAGTTACATTCTACTTGTAAGAATGTCCAAGATGCTTGGTTATAGGTTGTGACACAGTGCTATTATAACCCCATAAAGAAGAGGCTCAGAGGGGACAAACAAGTAACCTTTCGAAGGACACACAGCTAATGGGGTAGGGACCCTGGGTTTTGAACCCAGCTGCTTGACTCTAGCCCTGGAACTACTTGCTACAGTGCTTCCTGTATCACTAGCGAAGAAAACTGTGGGTCTTACACCAGAGGATTCCGGCTAAGTCCTCTGCTGCTGTGTCTCAAATGGTACTTTGTAGACAATGTGATATGCTAGAGGCAGGAAGATCAGCCAGAGGACCAAGGGGGATATGGAGAATCTAGTTAGAATGGTAGCTAGACCAGGGGACTGGAATGTGGAGGAGGCGGCAGCCCGTTCTTCTAGCCTCACAGTCTAGGGATCCACCTTGATTTGTTTTCAGATCCACAGGAGCTTGCATGTCAAGCTGATACTTGTCAACCCTGCAAGTTGCTGCCCTTTGCAGCCCATGGGGCTGGCTCCTGGTTAGGTACATAGTCTTTCTTTTCAGTCTTGGGCCCGCGCTGACATGCCTTTCCCTTAACAGCATGTTTGAGGCTTAGAGGGGCTGTCATTATCATGTTCCCTCATGAACTCTCTATAGCCTCTCTCTGGCGGTCTCCTCAAGCCCTCATCCTCTCTTTGACTTACATTTTATGTCATTTAATCCATCATAGTTGCCCTCCTCACTCCGTTCCAGTTTGTCCCATCCCAGAAATTCTGTCCTTCGAGTGGCTGCAGATTGGAAAGAGCCTGACACGTAGAATCACAAAAGCCAAGTATCCACCTGTAGTGTCCATCCAAGCTTCAAGGAATAGAGGGCAGAAAGAATGCTTGGACCCAACAATGTGGAATGGGCTATAAAATACTGCCTTCGGGGCACATCACGGCTGCTACTAGTGCATCCACAGCAGCTGCCGTAGCCTGCAAAGGGTCTGCGCAAGACAGAACTGGTAAACACCGAGTCAGAGATGGGGAAGGGACTCACAGGGCCCCATTCTACACAAGGGGAACCAAGTGCATTGGGGAGCTGCATGGAGTGAAGGCAGCATTGTCTTCAGTGATGTCGTCACTGGTGAGTTCTCACCCTGCAGTGCACAGCTTCACACTGGTGCCCAGGACATCTACCCTGGTTAAACGCAGTGAGTCACAGAGCAAAAGCAAAACCAACGCAAGAAGATATGAACATCTGATGGAGACTTGGGAGGAGGTGGGATTGGTAGGAGTGGGAAGAGGGTTAGGGTATAGAGGGGACGGGTGAAATAGCTCAGTGAATAAGGGCCCTAGAGGCCAAGCCTCAACCTGAGTGTTATTCCCAGAACCTACATGATGGGAGGAGAGAACCGACCCCCACACACTGTTCTCTGACCTTCACACGTGCACTGTGTCACGAGCATTCCTATACATAGTAACAAATGAATGACTACATAAATGTTTACAAAAGAGAGGATGTAGAGACGAGTATGACCAGGATGTATCTTACACATATATGGAGTTGTCAAAGAGTAAATCGATGTAGAAACCCCAAGTGTCCCTGATCATTCGCTTACTAGGTCAAGCCTTAGTTTCCTTGTCTGTCAAGTGACAACTTGCCCAGAAGAGTTGTTAAGACTTGGAGTGACGTGTGCAAAGGGACACGGGCGTTATGAAAGGGTTCCCTGGTCTCCTGAGCACTGTTCTCCAGGATTGTCTTCATCTGTAACTTCCTCCACTGATCTTGCAGCTCTCTCTCTGCCCCCTGGTAATTCTCAGTAACAGGAGGTTACGGTAAGAGAATGGCTCCAGGCTACTCAGGTCATACAGGGCCTGATTTAAGTCACCTGGCCAAAGTGACACGCTGCATCTGTTCCTCTTTCCTACTCAAAGTGGGATTTTCCTAATGTCATTCAAATATTGCCACCAGGGAGACAGACACATTCTAGAGGAGGCAATAACCTGCGAGTTTGAAAAATTAGCTATAGTAGAGTTGGGCATCGTGGCTCACATCTGTAATCCCAGAACTAGGGAGGGTGAGGTAGAAGATTGGTATGAGTTTGAAGCCAACTTGGACTACATACCGAGTTCCAGAAAGCTAGGGCTACAGAATGAGATACTTTCTCAGAAAGCTAAGAAAAATAATGAACTTTAACTATAGTAGCATATATATTCACAGAAGGAAATTGTCTAGTTATTGTTAGTTGTATTGGCCAAATTGTAGCTAGATTACCTTTTGGGTCCAGAATTAGTAGCCTTACTGGGAGGTGGAATGTCTTTACATTTGCAAGTTAGGTTTAAATACTTATTTGAGTTTTGCTTGATCCTAAGAGTAACCTAGAGTGCACAAGGAAGTGCTGTTTCCTTGCCTCCGTTGACAGAGGATGAATCTCCCCAGGAGATTCTTATCAGGCAACTTGGGAAAACGCTGATTTTGTGTCTCTTGGAATTTTTTTTGATAGTTGTGTTAGGATTCTTATTTCTCAGTATATAATTAATAATACATCCACATCACACATCTTTGTGTGTGTGTGGCAATATACAAGTGTACACTGTGTTTATGTAAATGTGTGGAGTGTGCACGTAGGCATGCATATGCGTGTGTCTGCATCTGTACACTCTAAAAGTTAAGACTCTTTCCTCTGTAGGTCAGAATAACAAATTTAGGATATGGGGTTATGAAGTTAATTCATCCTCCAGAGTCTCCCTGTTTATTCCTTACTTATAAAAACAAAAAAGGAAGATGAACTCCCTTGCTTTTCCTCATTCCCCAGAAGGCTTTGCTCAAAGAAACAATTCCTTGTGTCTACAGAAGAAACTGTGACTATTAGAAGCTGGATTACCATTTCAATGGCTTCTGACATTGAAGGATTTTCAAACCATTTCAGTAGGGCTGATTTGAAGATTCAGACTAAAAGCAGACACTGTAGTGGGTGTCCCTCTACATGGTCTCATTTAAATTCAGAGCAGTTTTCTCTGCCCCTAAAAGGGTTGCAGGTGTAGCTGCTATGCCACACGTGTGTCGGTAGGTGGCAGAGAGGCTATGTCACCACTCAGCATTCTGACCTGTGGACATCTGTATCTCAATACTCCCTGAAAAACCAAGCCGGAGATGAGCATCAGACCAGCTCCAGGCAGGCCTAGACAGGAAGCTCTTCTGAGATGATGACCAGTCCAGTGCTGCACAGGCCCAAAGTGCTCCCAGGGAGCCAGAGACTAGAACAACCATGCACTGAGACTGTGGGCCCTGGTGTGAGTGAGCCAGATTCAGATGACCCTTGCACGGGGCCCCAGTGGGTGGACCTGGGCAACGAGTGAGCCTAAGATGACCATCAGTTTGGTGCCATGGAGCCCAGACAGGGAGCTAGCCTGAGATAACCATCAGTTGAGCACTGCACAGGCTTGGGCAGGGGTGGGGCAGACCATGCCTGAGATGATCCTGGCCAAGTGCCATAATTCACAAGCGGGGCATTGCACTCCTGAAACCACTCGTGAGATGACACCAGGCACTCAGAGACCACAGGCGCTACTAAGAGGAGCAAGGAAGTGGTAGAGAAATGGCAGAGAAAGAGAAGCAGAAGAATAGTGCGCATGAAGAGAGGCAGAACTGGAGACTTGAGGGTAGTGAGGAGCGGCCTGATGTGGGGAGCCTGTGATGCCACCTGGGACCATGGTGGAGTCCTGGCCTGGGCTCCCACTGGGGTCCATGTCTGGGTCTGTGGCCCTATAGCATTGGGGGTATATTGCCACCAAAGGCCAATCAGTCATCTCTGGTCTGGGCTGCCACCCAAGGACATGTTGATGTCTGAGGGCTGTGTAGAGATGGCCCTGCCGCTTACCTGGCTATCCTGGGAAAGCTGGCCCTGGGAGTGTGAGAGCAGGAGAGCTGAACCCATCCCTAACCAGCTGCAACACTAGGGAGAGCTGGCTCCTTACATTGTCCAGGAAGCACAGTAGAGTTGCCCCTGTTTTTGAGAGTTCTGGGTGAGCATGCCCCAGATATCTGCCTGGGAGAGCTGGCCCTGCCACTCATCTCCCATGTGGTGGCATGGCTGAGGGAGAGAGACCTTTTCTCTCTTTCCCTTCACAGGGGGGAGATCTGGTCATGGGGTCATGAGAGCAAGAGAGCTGGCCCTGCTCCTCACCTGCTGCAGGACTCAAGAGAGTGGGCCCTGCCCCTTGCCTGGGCAGTACAGTAGAGCTGGCCCTGGTGGTGTAGGCACAGATGAGTAGCCATGAGAGCGAGATAGCTGGCTCTGCCCCTTGCTAACAGTGGCAATGGATGAGCCAGCCAGGGCAAGGCAGGAGATCTCCCCACACTGGTGTGAGTACATAGAGCTGGCTGGGCTGACCAGCTCTGATACCTCTCAGGCCCAGTTTCAAGTCTTTGAGTTGGCCCATTTCAACATCTATCCCATCAATGAACTGCTGGAGTACATGAAGGGGTTGGTTCTACAGATCCAAAACTGCAGGATCTCCAGGACACAGGGCAATGACAGGATATCCTAGAGGAGTGCTAGTGGGATTCCAGTATTGATAGTGTAGCAGAAGGCAGAGGCCTTGTACCAGACCAGTGACTCATTGCAATGAACATTTGCAAGTTAAAGAAGTGTGGACAGAAGGATTTACTGTGGGACTCACTCACACATTACAACTTCCACAAGGAGGTGTTTTTTTTTCCTCTATTGGGGCAGGAGGTTTTAATGGTGGAAGGTGGGTATGAGGGGGAGAGATGAGTGGGATTGGGGTGCATGATGTGAAAGTCACAAAGAACCAATAAAGAGTTAAAAAGCAAGTTCACAGCAGTTTTGTGGGGGAATTGCTACCATCGTTTTGTGGATGTGCAAGTGAAGGCTGTGCTATCCACATCGGTAACCTTTCTTAGGTTATGTTTGATAATATGTGGGAACTTTGGAGAAATGTATCCCTAGGATGCTGCCATGAAGTGCTGTGGCTTCTCTAAAATCCTTTACAAATCGTCCTTAGCCCTGGAATGAAGCTTCTCAGAGTCTAATACATTGACTTGGAGTGGACTCTTTTTTAAAATTTTTGACATTAACAATTAACTTTTCTATTGTGAGTGGTTAACACACAGGGACTCTTGTGGTGACATGGGAAGAAAGTAGGCTTTCGTAGTGAGGCTAAAAAAGAAATACTATTTAGGAGTCACATGGCTTTGATTAAGACACTGATGTTTTCTAAAGCCCAGCCTCTAAAAGATGAAGGCAAGAGTGTCTGATTCACTCTTCAGGCATGAGCGGGTGGAGGAAGCGACTGAAGAGTCTAAGTGTCAAGCTCATGGCTAGTACTTACTTTTGTCTTCATTTTTTACTTCTCATCACCATTTGAATACCCACCTATTATCACACATTTTCTTCTCAGACTTTCTGCTAACTTTTCCACAGCTATCATCTTTCTTAGTGATAATATTGAAATATATACATGATGTGGGGCTAGCAGTAGAACATAGCAGGAGAAAACACGCCTGAAGGCTTGGGTTGACTCCCTAGCATCAAATACACACATGTATATGTAATAAGTACTATTTATTGTCTTGCACATGCTTTATCTTTGAATTCTCAGCTCAGAATTACAAGGACAATATTATTACTAACATGTCTAGTTACAGAAAGGGCAGCATCTAAACCCAATAACTTTGAGTAGCTTTGTGTAGAACTGTAGAACAGAGACTTCTAACTGGGTTGGTGAACCAGAGGAGACAGGAAGAAATAAGTTGTAAGCTGAGTCTGGAAGCCTGAGCATTTGCCTAGCGTGAATGAAGCTCAGGTTCAATGCCTAGTGTGCATGTATGAGGGGGTAGGATGGAAAAACTTCTACTTCTATAAGGAACAAATCCGGTAGGACTCTTCATTCACATTCAGCAAGACCTTACAAGAGCAAAACATGTACACGTGCCATGCTTCTGGGTTGTTGGCGTGGCTCAGGTCTATAGTTTCTGAGCCTGACATTCTGATTTTTCATACTGGTCAGGATTTTTTTTAAAGATTTATTTATTTTATTGCATATGAGTATACTGTCCCTGTCTTCATGCACACCAGAAGAGGGAGCCGGATCCCATTGCAGATGGTTGTGAGCCACCATGTGGTTGCTGAGAATTGAACTCAAGACCTCTAGAAGAGCAGTCAATGCTTTTAACTGCTGAGCCATCTCACCAGCCCCACTGATCAGCTTTTATTTAGTACCTAATACTACTTAATATTAAATTACACAGTAAGATATTTGCTCGTTATCTATTTTCCGCCAATAAAATGAAAAACAAAACAAAACAAAACAACAACAACAACAACAACAAAAAAACTCTAAAACAGAGCAAAGCAAAACAAGACACCAGGGCGACAATTCCATGGAGTCTCTGTTTTGTTCCTGATGAATCTCTTTAGGCTACTACTACCAGGTGCAAAATAGATGCTTACGAATAATTTTGAATAAGTGAATGAAGGAACAGCTGACAATCTTGTTTTGTGAGTTACACACAGCCATTCGATACTTGAATGTTTTTCACCATATTTCACTTAACACAGATTTCATGCTTATATCTACCAAGTGCCCCCCAGACCCTGGGATTGGAGCAGGGAGTTGGTATTATACATCTCATCCCTGCAAGAAGTTGTGAAGGCCACTGACTGAATTGGTTGTGCTTGTGTTCCAGTTTCTGCATATGGCAGACATCCAGAGGTGCTTGTTAGGTGAAAGAGTGGTTCAGCCTGTGAGGACAGCTGGCTGTCTTATAATGTGCAAAGGAGGAGAAGGAATCACATGGTTTTGACTCAACATTGCAAGTAAAAAGCCAGGTTTGTGAGCAAGCAGGGAGACACTTCTTTAGCGATAACCAAGACAGGCCACAGGTTGCTTTGGGCTTTCATCTGACTCTATGTCCTTTGAGGGCAGGCTCATGTCTGTTTCTAATCTCAGTGTCACTAGCACCTGTGCATGACCTGGCAGAGAACAGTGGGAACTCAATCCACTCATGAGCTTTGTGAATGAATGGCTTCCAGTGAGTGAGTTTTATACAAGTGTTTATGGCAAACTTCCGTGAGCATTTTACCCACTGTGAGATACCAGGTTCCCAGTGTTTCAAACTCAGTGCAGGACAGTGATTGCCTTGCACTTGACCCTGCCCCTTCCCCTTTTGGGATTTGCAAACCAAACATTCATATAGCTTTCCATTTCCCGGTGACCTGGCTTGTGTTAATGGCCACCCAAGGTGGGCGATGGTACTTAAAGCTTTTGCTCTTTGGGTTTGAGTATTGGGCTGTCTGGTCAGTTTTCATGCATTCACACAAGCAGCCAAGAAAAACACTAATTTGCTGACTTAAGATGATTTTTCAACATGACTGGATTAAGAAACACGAGGGCATCAATAAAGGACAACTTTCTATCTCTGCCTATGAGCATTCACAGGGAGGATAAACTGAGGAGGGAAGACGTCCTTTGCAGGAGAGCAGCACTACCCTCCCATGGGTTGGGGTACCAAGCTGAAAAAAACGGGCAAAGGGTGCAAACCAGCAGTAGAGCAGAATCCATCTCTCCCTGCTTCCTGATTTGCTCAGATATGAGCAAGCTTCTGTAGCCACAGATATATGACCCTCCTACCACCATGCCCTTCCCACCAAGATGGGCTGTATTCCCTTAAACAGGGAGTCAAAAACAACTTTGCCCATTGTGTTGCATTAGCCAGGCGTGTTTTCATGTTATCACTTTCTTCTCACTATATTTTTGGGTAGATATACAATAAATGGAACTTGCAGGCTCTAGAGTCACCTGCTTGGGTTCAAATTCCAGCTGTAGCACTTACTAGCCATATGATCTTGGTTCAGTTGCTAAATTTTGTGCTTTATTATTCTCACCAGCAAAATGACTATAATAATCATATGCATTATTAGTATGTATATTTGTGTGCCTCCCATGGAATAGTACCAGTCATGTGGGCACTGAATAAATGTTAATTATTTGACCAAGCATCTATCAGTTACATGTACAAAACACATTTTCCTAGTATCTATTAGGGTGTAGGTACCTTGTTCAATGTTAGGCATACATTAAAAAATAAGACACAACTACTCCCTTCAATTTGCTTGCGATTTTAAGAAAATAAGAAAATGGGCAGTTATGGTATAGTGGTTGAGTTTGGGAAGATGGGAGTTGAAGACGCCTTGAAAGCCTACATCAATCAAAGCTCCTAACATTGTTGGCAGAACCAAAGAGGACCAGAGAACACAGTTCCAGCTGATTCTAGAAGGGCATCCTGACACTGAACACTTGCAGTTCAAGCACATTCCAGAGAAAGGACTAGCCTGCGCAAATACTGTTTGGAGGCCGAAGGAGGCAGAGTCCATGTTCAGTCCGGCTCAAGTTTGACTGTGACACAGGTATGACCTGAGGTGTGGATAGAGAATTGGAGGCCAGATCAAATGATATCCCGAAGGTCAGTGTTTTCCAGAATTTACTGTGTTGATACTTGTCTTAGTTAGGGTTTCTATTGCTCTGAGAAAATGTCATGGCTACAAGGAAGTTTGTGGGGGGGACGCCTTATTTCATTTTACAACTCTTTTACATCACTTTTTTTTACATCACTTAGGTGAGTCAGAGCAGGACCTCAAGGCAAGAGACTAGAGGCAGGAACCAGAGCAGAAGCTATGGAGGGGTGCTGCTTACTGGCTTACAACTCATGGCCTGCCCAGTTTGCTTTCTTATTGTACCCAAACCAGCCCAGAGATGGCAGTGCCCACAGTGAGCTGGACCTTTCTACATCAATCATCAATCAAGAAAATGCCTCACACGCTTGGTACAGGCCACTCTGGCATTTTCTCAATTGAGGTTTCCTTTTCCTAAAACCTCAGCTTGTGTCAAGTTGACCTAAAACTAGCCAGCACAACAGTCTATCTTGAGCCTTCAATAAGGTGCACACTATGAGAGTCTGTTCAGCCATCATGTCTCCAAGTGTCGCTGCTGTTGATAGGGGACATCTAAGGAGCATGAGCATAAGATGCTGTAGAACACCGGAAGCTGTTAGAAAGAAAAGAGGAGAAATAAGCAGGAGAGATCGAAGGGTTACCTCTTCCTCCCTCAGCCTTTCCCTTTTCCTGGGTGATCTGGGACATTGCAGTCTACTGCAAAAAGCCCTTCCTCTGCCCAGGGAGTGCTTTGCCTCAAAGTGGATGCTTCGCCTTCCTCTGAGATAAAGCCTGCACTTGCTTTTGTGTTTCCATGAAAGACAGGCTCATTAGAATGTTTCTCAAGCAGGTCAAGGAGACCTCCTGCCTGGATATTATTTGGAGATGTTCTTTGAACAGTCTCTCCTCCTTTATAGGCAGTGACCAATGTGGACTGGTAAAGTTGGAGACAGTGTTGGAGATGGGACAAAAGCATTTTTCAAATGTCACAGTAAAGACTGATTTATCTAGTTTACACTGATAGATGGTAAACCTGGGAGGATTTTTATTTAGAGTGGGGTATTTTCTTGGTTTTACAACTTTAGAGCCATTTTAATGAATGGTTATTAGAATCAAAGGAGAGAGTTTCTAGACAGTGAGAGGACTGAAGAGTCTCTTGACTGTGTTGATAATTAGCATCACCAGTGAGGGGCAGATGGACAGTATGCACTTCAGATGTGATATGTTGACAAACTCTGTGTCACTAATGTCATATCACAGTTGGAAAATCATAACCTGGATGCGTTCATGAGAAAATATCAATGTCTTATAAAGAACTTGGCATTGTGCCTCAGCTTCTGAGAATGAATCTGTGTCATATCTGATACAAGAGTCTTTGTTCAGGGTGAGGCCTTATCGAACAGGGTGGGAGTTTGGATCATATAATACCAGTAGACCTGGAAGTGGATTTCAACTCTAAGTCCAATCAGTCAGTCGTTTCTGAGCAATGGAGACCATAGCTAGCTGAGCACTGAGACTTGAGTGAGGATCTCTCACTCAACATTGTGTGACACACGAACTTCCAGGTGGCAAAGCAAACTGACGCCCTGGGCAAGAGGCCCACGAAATGTCAAGTCTGCACTCTCTCATGTCCAAAGCAGCTGATTATAGTCTGTGTGCTTCTTATAATAAATTGCCACTGAGTCTGATAGCTTCTAGTGAGTTCAGTGAGTCCTTCTTGAAACTCATTAGAACTTCCAAAAGTTTAGAGAACCCCTTGGTTTGTAGTTGGTATTAGATGGAAGTACAGCACTAAGGACTCTGCCCTTAAAAATGCTCTTAACTCAGTAAGCAGAACAAGCCAAGAGAGAAAGTTTTTCTCAAAGAAAGTGGATGATACTCTTTAAAAACTGTGCATATCATAAAAGGCAAAGGAAAGCTGAGGACCTCTCCTAGGGGAGGCAAGACTAAGGGGACATGGTAGCTAAGTGCTAAGCATACGCTTAGGCTGCGTTTGGAATGGGAGCAAAGAAAGCTCTATAAAGGATGTTTGAATCCATCAGTAAAATTGGCAAACAAAAAGTAGATTGAAGTAAAGAATTAGATCTATGCTAGACTGGCAGAAACCAGTTACTGCGGTTTTACAGGAGAGTGCCCTTACTCCCCTTAGTGAATGCACACCGGAGCATTTAGAGGTAAAGGGTCCTAATGTTTCAGATGGTTTATAAAAATTATATACAGAGAAAAAGAGAGTAAAGGATACAGCAAATGGCACAAAATACCAACATGAGCCTGAATGAAGAACAAATGGATTTTCTTTGTGCTACATTGCAACTTTTCAAATTATTTCTTTTTTCAAACGAGGAGTTAAATAAAATACAGGCCCTCACCCAGCTCTCAGGGCTTGGTTTCTGAAAGCTTTTTCCAGCAGGCTGGAGCTCCTGGGATAAAGAGCTTGTTCTACGACTAGAGTAAGGAAAGGGTGATGGAAGATGAGTTTGTGGCATCTCATGGTACCAGAAGATAAGTGTTGAAGTCCTCACAAACAATATGGCTGACGAGATGGCTCAGTAACAGAGGATATACCTGTCACAAAGCCTGATAAGCTGAGCTCAATTCCCCGAATCCACATGGCAAAGAGAAAACTGACTCCCAGAAGTTGTCCTCTGGCCTCCATAAACATGTTGTGGCATACATGCAATTGTACATGCATAGGTACACGCATATAGAATATATGAATTAAACAAATGAACAACTAAATTGATAGGATATATCAACTGTTTTAGAGACACCAGCCAATCCAATGGCTCAAGCTTGAATAATTATTCAAACAGAATAAACTAGTGCTAGATTTTAACCTGAAATAGAAAGCAAAAGCTCTTGGTTTATGATAATGTATAATATGATCCATTAAATAAATGGAGAGGAGATATACATTTTGCTGCAAACTGCAAACAATTAATGTAGATATTCTGTCCTGGTCAGGGGGATGGCAACATAACCTTACTCTTTAGGTGTGAACTATATACTGTGACTTCCAGCAAAGATGGTTTGCAGTTGGATAGGAAAAGAGTAACCTTACAATAGAGAAAACTGTGACCACAATCTCAACTAGGTGAATAATAAAGTCACTATCAACAGTGGTAAATCATGCTGAACACTAGATGACTTTCAAACTGTGTGAGAAAATAATGCTCGAACGCCAGTGCAGTTTTGAAGAAGACTTGAGGCAGATTCCAGCAGAGGGGCACCCTATTCAGGAGTACTCTTCAGAACTGTCAAGAATGTCCACCAGGAGAATTTGAAGGGCTGTTCACAACCAGGAGTAATGTGCTACCTTGAAAGGTATCTAGGAGCAGAGAAAGACCTTAGAGCACCTCAAACTTGATGCATCCATTTGAACAAAGGTGCTACTTTACTGTAAGATGACACCATCAAGGGAAGCTGGCGAGGCCAGAGTGCAAACTCTGTGCCACTGTTTGACAGACAAACCAAGAATCAAGGTGATTTTAAAAATGATGCTGGCATTAGGTTAACTTCCTGGGAGTAGGGTAGATAGAAGCTGTTCATTGTTGCTAGTGGTTGGACATTACTGAATATCCTTTGGTTGATTCCTTGCTTCCTTGGCCAGATACGTCTTTGCCAAAATCTTGAGGATTAATCTCCTTCTCTCTAGGACCCTGAGCCAGCATAGAGCCTGGCCTGGCTAAGTGCCCACAAAAGCTGAATGAGTAATGAGGCTCAGCCACTGCTTACACACAGAATAGTAAAATAGAATCCTTCCTTGTTCACTTTCAAGGAGTCTTCATGACCCAGCCCTTGTTATCTATCATGAATCAACAAATATTTACCCTGGGCACTGTATCACACGTGTTAATGATTCATCCTTCCTATTGACCTGGTCCTTCAAAGGGAGGCCTTGTGGCTTCCCTGCTGCTGAAAGGAAAAGCAGAGCAGTCTAGAGTTTTAAGGTACATGCTGGGGGGCAAGAGGGTGCTTTCTGTTATACCATCAGGTGAGAGGATCAGGTAACAGTGTCAGACAATAGCCAGGGCTGCCTGCTGTTTTTTCAAATATGTACTGGCTCCCTGCCTCTGCCCAGACCCTGAGAAACCTCTGTAGAAAGACCCATCTGGGCTGGTACCTCCTCCTTTGTGTTGGGGCTTTCCCTAGTCTATTTCATTTCCTCTTATTACTTTCCCTTGTTGGCTGCTGTATCCTAGGCTTGATCTTTGAGCAGCAGTTCCTAACTTCTTTATACCAGATGCAGCATCATGGCAAACAGCCTGTGTTAAAGACACTCTGTGCTGGGCATGGCTCTGGGGCTTCCCATTATATTTTCTTTTGGAAGGCCAGGTTCTGAAGACCAGGGAACTTCCAGGGCAAATCAAAGAGCAGCTCTTGAAAAGGGAGAAAGAACAACAGTGCTCTCGCTCTTGGCCAGGTGTTTTGCATGGATAAATGTGCTGATGATGTGTGCAGTCTCTACTCTTGGAGGCTGAAGCAAAACTATTGTGAGTTTGAAGACAGCCTGGACTACATAGTGAGTTCAAGGCCAGCCTAGGCTACACAGTAAGATCTTGTCTCAAATCCAAACCAAGCCAAGCCAAGCCAAGCCAAGCCAAGCCAAGCCAAGCCAAGCC
>NW_021604782.1:4053376-4082051 GCF_004785775.1 Grammomys surdaster
CCAAGCCAAGCCAAGCCAAGCCAAGCCAAGCCAAGCCAAGCCAAGCCAAGCCAAACCAAACCAAACCAAACCAAACCAAACCAAAGGCCTGGAAAGAAGCATCAAAAATAAGAGAAAGACACTGGAGCTTAGGAAGGCTCAGTCCCTTGTCACTGATGAGTGTCAGGGAAGTGCTTTGAATGCAGGTGGTCATGTGCCATCTTGGAAAGCAGGCAGGTGGAGTAACAGAGACCCATGGTGATTAAGGAAATAGGAGGTTTAGTTCTCTTTCATAAAAGTTCAAGTTATATGAAGGATGGAGAGGTAGGTGGATACAGGTCTGGATCCAAAGATTCATTTTCGTGTCTGTACCTGTCTGAGGCTTCTCCCCAGAATACTTTTTCTTGGGTACAAGGTAAGCTTAATGAGCCAGGGAATGAGTGTTACTTTCTCCAATTTTCCTTAACTAAACTGGATGAGAATTGACATATAAACCTCAATGAGCATTGGCATATAAACCCTCCTGCTCTCCTGGCCCCCAGTAAGCTATCTCAGTACGTTCTCTACTCTCTCGCTATGCTCATTGTGATTGCTCTCTAGCTGCCCACTATGAGCATTGCCTTGCTAATCACACCTCACTGGTTTCCTGCCTTTCTTTCGTTTCCTTAGATGCCTCCAGTGTATCCTGCATTCGCTGTCCCTAAACCCCACTGAAATCTTTATGTGCAGGGAAACCCACAAGGAAACTCAGGGTTAACTCCATATACCTTCAGGATCCTGGATTCCTCGGGGTGCCATCCTCATCATTCTCGGTCAAACATGGCTCCTACTAATATGTGCATTCTCTTAGCTCTGAGAAAGAATAACAGAGAGATTAGAAGCTTCCTTCTGCTGGTTCACTCCAGAACTAGTAAGCACACTGGCTGTCTCTTATATTACATAGCCATCACCTGGTCACAAGGCCATGCCTAACTGCAAAGGAGTTTTTGATTTCTGCTAAATGCAATAGTGTTAGTTGTAGGCATAGCACTAAGTTATGCCTCTCAGTAGTAAGTAGTGATTGGTGTGAGTAAAATTATGAGGCTAGCCTGGGATAGAAAAAAAGGGGGAGTGCTTCCAGAGTCTTGCTATGTAGCCAAGGCTTGCACTGAATTCACTGTAATGATTAATATTGATTGTCAACTTGACAGGATCTAGAATCAACTAGCAGAGAAGCCTCTGGTCACACCTGTGAGATATCTCGATTAGGTTAGCATCTTGGCTTCTCCATGTGAGATCATCTAAATTAGAATAATTCATATGGGAAGGCTTATCTTAACTTAGGCAGATGGTATCATTCCATGGGCAGGATCTGGACTGAACAAAGGAGAAAATGTGCTGAGGCCTAGCATTTGTTGTTAGACCATTGTAGTTAGGAGGGAAGGCCCCATCTGGAGCTGACAGCAGAAGCTGGATGTGTTGTCCACTTGATAACTAGTCTTTCAGGCATGAAGAATGCAACATTACGGAGATCATAGAGTCTTGCTTCATGATTCCAGAGGATTACTGAGAGACACCAGGCTATAAGAAGCAAGAAGGCCATGAGAGGCCGTTGTGTGGAGCTGTGAAGGTGATTCCTAAGTTGAAATGTAGACTCCTAGATGTTCAAGATGCCAGGATCATTGGACCATGGTACAGGCATGGGATGGCTTAAGAGAGTCTAAGTGTGCTGCAGCAGCAGAGCTGGAGAAGTGTGCCTACTGAGACTCTCTTGAACCTAGATAATTCCGTAACAAGCCCTGGACCCCTGACGTGGAACTGCAGGATAGGAAGATTGCCCTGCTGGGTTTCCACCATGCTTTGGTTCGACCATTCTTTGCTATGCTCTGATTCTTACTTTTGGAAATGAGAACGATTACTTGGTATCACTGTATATTGAAAGTACGTAACTTTTTGTGAATGTGTAGAGGCTCACAGTTAAGAAGCTTTTTGAGTTTTATAAGAGACCACACTTAGCCATTAGAGCAGGGTTGGACCTATTAAAGACTGTGGGGGCAACTGGCTGTCCCCTGCAGGGATCTGAACCTGAATTGTGGCAATGCAGTGGAGGTGCTGATGAAGTTGTTAACTGGAGACTGGTTCAATCAAGACTGAGATGAGAGCTATGTAGAAAACTAAGGATGGGGTTCTTGTCTCAGGCTGGGCTTCTCCACTCTGTCCACTGCATCTGGAACCCTATGATGCTCTTCCAGCTCAATCTAGAGGCCGTTTCTCTATGGGTGAAAGCGGGTTTTCTATGCCCAGAACCCTTACTTGACAACAGAATAGCCTTAGTTAAGTTTCTTTGTTTGGAATCTAGGGAATCTGATCTTTTGTTGGATGTTGCTGCTAAGTGAATTGAGTAGGCCCTATTGAGGATGGATTAAATGAGAACAATTTATAAGATGGAGAACACAGATCAGATTTGGAAATTGAGGTTGCAGAGCCCTGAAGAAGAGGCACAGTAGGCAAAGACAAGCTATTTATTTACTTATCTATCTATCTATCTATCTATCTATCTATCTATCTTTCTTTCTTTCTTCTTCTCCATCATCATCATCATCAATATTATTTTGTTTTTTTCTAGACAAGGTTTGCTTGTCCTGGATCTCACTCTGTAGACCAGGTGCCTCAAACTCAGAGATCCACATGCATCTACCCAAGTGCTGTGATTAAAGATGTACACCACCACCACCACCACCGCCGCTGTCGCCGCCACCGCCTCCACCACCACCACCACCACCACCCAGTTTTTTATTAAAGCTAGTGTATTCTTTGGAAAAATTCAAATTTTGATACTGAGTAAGTAAGAACTTTAGACCATGCTCTCCCATACACTTGGCTGAGTGTGTGACCTCAGATATTGCTTAGCTCTGAGTCCCAGCTGTCTCTTCATTGAAGCAGAGACATTTATCTCTCTCTTATAGAGTTGTGAGCATTGTGTGAGTTACTAAAGTGCTAAGCACAGTGCCTGGCACTCAGTGGTGCTTAATAAATGCAAACTGCTTTCACCTTTGGACTTTGCTTAAGAGAAATCAGAAGATCCAGTAGACCCAGTTGGCTTCATGAAACAGTTGTTATAGAGAAGAAGAAATAATTTCATCTGATGTTTGGAATTTGGTCAAGAGAACCTGAGTGTTGACCCAAATCCCCTCTTTTTACCAGCTATACTGTCACAGTCTGATTGCACCTTTCTCAGGGCCACTTGTTAGAATGCCAGGTGGAGGTGGCTCTTTGGAAACAGGAGGGCAAACTGGAAGGGAGATTTTGGAAGTAAAAGATGAGATGGCATAAACTCGATGAAATAGCATTTACGTCCTGGCTTCAGGGTAATGACTCCAAAATTGAAGGGAATGGATCCAGCAGAAGGAGAGAGAGCCCCAGTCGCGGTCCATAAGCCTGCTGCACTAGGCAGTTATCTTTCGCTGTCCATCTGTTTGTGATGGCCTCACTAAGCCATGGGGGTTATAAAGACACGTGCACATATATGGATGCCTTCACTCGGCAGATGTGAGGATGAGAGATGTACATGACCAGCATCAAGGGGCTCACAGGCCCTCTGTACCTCCCTCTGCCCGGTTTTCTCTTCTTAGTCCCTCAGTTTGACTTAAATGTATTTCTCAGTCATTGATCTTTATGGAGAAAAGAGAAACACCCTGGAGTATAGGGAATTCCTAGATTGTGTTAGGCATTCATGGACACTGGCTATTTAATATTTTCTGTCATCATTACCATGTAGGATAGGCCAAGTGTTCCCCATTTTACTGATGAAGAATACAGGCTGGCATGAAACCACTGGGCTGGGAAACAGTGGTGCTGGGAGTGAGCTCTATGTGACTGTGGAACCGTGCTTTCAGATGGATGACAGCGATTAGAGGCTGCATGTGGAGGTGCTTGCCTGCAGTCCCAGCACTCATGAGGCAGAGCCACAAGGTTCATAACAAGTTCAAGATCAACCTTCTCTGCATAGAGTAGCCAGTCTGGTCAACTTAGACAGTCCCAAGCCAGACAGAGTTACCCAGTGATGTCCTGTCTCAGAACACCAATTAAAGCACAGACACACACAGAGACCCACATAGATTCACACATTCACACATGGATACACATAGACACACATAGGCACACAAGGACACATGCAAGCACACACACGTATACACAGAGCACATACACAAACACACACAGATACACACACAGACACAGTCACACACACAGACACACACACACATAGACACAGACACACACATAGACACAGACACAGACACAGATACAGACAGACAGACACACACACACACACACACACACACACACACACACACACACACACACCACTGCCCCCTACTTTTT
The DNA here is from genome assembly GCF_004785775.1 of Grammomys surdaster. Lineage (NCBI taxonomy): Eukaryota > Metazoa > Chordata > Mammalia > Rodentia > Muridae > Grammomys > Grammomys surdaster. Next base: position 4,057,718 of record NW_021604782.1, read on the forward strand.
GTCTTGTTCTTGTCTTCTGGGTAGACTCCACTTTTATGCTAAAGGGTGAGCTCCCTCTAGTGGCAGAATGTAGTTCTGTGCATGCAGAGACATTTTCTTGTAAGTAATATGGTTTTGTCTAACAACATATTACTGTGACTTTCTTACCACATTGGACAAATAGAATCTTAATCTAGGTTTACATGCACTGCGAAATTAACACGAGTAGAAATGGTAGCCCCTATCTCCCTCAGGGGAACTACTTTTGTAGAACTTCATGGTTTTCCAGATGTTTTCCGGAATCTTCTATGCAGGATCTTCATTACACCTGTGAGAGGCAGGTGTCTCTTATTTATAGGTGAGTAAGCTAGGGATCAGAGGGATAAGTGACTTCTAAAGGTTACACTGGACGGCCAAGGAGTAGTTGTTCCTACCTGGAACTTGATACTTCAGTGCTGGGCTCTGCTATGCCATGGGACTCTTTCAGAACCATCCTCTCATCCTGGTGGGCTGTCTTCCAGTGAGGTGAACCGTAAGAACCATGGCCATGATGTACACATGGCACAAGGCAGGCTGTATTACAATGGACAGTTATAACCTCCTGCCATGCATCTCTCCTTCCTCTGCTCCCCACTCTCACAGCCCCAGGAAGAGTAAATATAAAACAAAAGGTCTGTCATCTTCTTGCTTTCAACCTCAGCTCTCCCCAGAGCTTGAAATTTAAATTTGTAAACAATATCTTTCACCATCTGGACATGTCTCCCCTCTGCAGGTTTCTTTCCTACACTGCAACCCACTGTCACCCTCACGTTTCCATCATAGCCTTCCAACATCAGTTCCTGTCACACCTGCATCACCTCTGCCATTAGGAGCAATGTCCCTTCCTTTCCAGAGAGATGGCATCTCCCTTGGAAGGATTTTGGAAGCTCATGGTATATGCTGTCTAATCCCCCAAACCTCCATTTCTTCTTAGTTTGTGAACTTCAGGTTCTCCCCATCCCCACCGCAACCCACTCCATGACTGGTTTATCTTTAAACCTCCAATGCCTAACCTAGTTACTAGAACACAGCTCAGTTCACACATAGTTGGCGTGTAACTTCAGCAAAGGTATAAAGGAATGCCTTGGGAATTGTAGTCAGATTCAAAGTAACTTGCTATATTAAAGATGTATTAAATGGAGGGATAAGGCCACTTGAATATTTGTAATGGAAATTCACTGTTAGACCATGTTCAAATATCACTAGCTATGATGTTAAAATCGATATTAAAAAGTACAAAATATTTTTAGGGTAAAAAAGTATTGTCACAATAAGGGACACTGGCTAACCTTAATTTTTTTTTCTGCCATCTTTCAGATCTCTTCTGAACACCAGGAAGAGGAGGAAGCTTGTGGTTTCTTGCAAGCCTTGGAAACTTTGGGGGCTTTTATAGATCAAATGAGAATAGTTGACCACAGCAAGAAGGCACTGGGAGCTGGGAAAGTAACTTAGAGGAAGAACTGCTTGTGTAGCATGCACAAGGACCTGAGTTCAACTCCCAGCACTGCATAAAGTTGATCTATTGGCCCATATCTATAAGACAAATATTCAAGAGGTACAGGTAGGAGGATCAAAACTCCAAGGGATATAGGGAAATCCAGCTAGATAGGGAATCAGGCTAGTTTTGGGTAAATGAGTCTTTGTTTTAAAAACACAGCATTTCTATAAGTTCTTCCCAATGTCCATTTTCTGTGGGTGACCTCAGACCCTGTAGGAGCTGATAGTGTTTGAATCTAGCTTACCATCTTCAAGTTTTGAGCACTTCCTCCTAGGCTAGGCCTTGAACTCAGGCCATTGCACATGCTAGGCAAGTCCTGTATCACCGAGTTACATCCCCAGCCCCAGGTTCCCGCTGCTCTAATCACCAGCTAGAAAAATCTCCTCATTAGCATCTTCAACTCCTGAAATATCTGTATCATTCTGGACACAGTCTTTAGGTGTCTACTATAATCCAGTGGGCTACAGCTCATTAGTTGTTATTAAAATACAGTCTAAATTCTCATTTACTGTCCCACTTAGTAGCTGTTGTACATGAAAATCATGAAGATGTCTTTGTGTCTCTCATCAAAATATTTTCTCATCACCCACTCTTGAACCCCAGTTCACAGACACAGCTAATGGCTGCCCCTGAGCCATCTCTGAGCAGGTTGGAGGTCTGCCTGCGGTGTGGACTGCACACAGCTGTCACTGTGAGTGTAAAATGGAACTTAACATCTGCCAGCCACACACCAACAGGAGCCTGTCATAGCTGCCTCTGGTGGGAAATGGCCAGACTGGAAAGAACTATGGTAACAGAATTAAAACCACCCACGTTCCCTCCACCCCAACAACGATGGTCGTCTTTCCTGCATTTGATGCCAATGTCCAGATACAGAACTTGTTGATAGGGTGGAAAATTTTGTTTGTGCTCTTCTTTGCTGAATGTAATGATGTGTCATTTCTTATTTTAATGGCTAAAGAAAAATTCTCTTACATAGAAAACAACTGATTTACTCAGTGATCCCTAGTGATGTAGGCTGGTTTCAGTTTTTTGTTTGTTGGATGTGCTTGTGTCTTGTCCAGGCTAGGATTGGGATGTTTATCACAGTGCCTGTGTCTACTTCCAGGTTTGGTGCTATGATGGATATGGTAAATCAAGTGCTTGTTCCCTACTCGGTGTCTGTCATAGCTTTGACATACTCCAATGGGTCTGAAAGAACTTTGGAGCACTTGTTCTGGTATCAATAGACCCTAGGAAAGACTCGGCTCCTCAGTGCTCATAGGATCCTCATTAAAATATTTTACTTTCTCTCTGGACTCTTGCTCTATTTCTGATTTTTTTCCTGGGGGCCTGACCCTGGCTCCCTTAACTCAGATGGAAGGTGGAATAGTTGTGTGGCAGATGTGACAGTGGCCACCCAAAGAAGTTCAGAGAATGGAGTGTGGGTTCCTCAGCTGTTCAGGGAGCTGCTCTCAGATAGCTCTACAGAGAATGAGTTCATTGAAGATAGGATAATCGTTTTAGTGGTTTGAATGAAAATGTCCTTCATATGCTGTTGCATTTGTAAATTTGGTCTGTAGTTGATGGTGCTGTTTAGGAAGTGTTGTCTTGCTGGAGGAAGTAAGTCACTAGACTGGGCTTTCAGAGCTAAAGTTTCTCTACTACTTCCAGATCTCTTTTACTGTCTCTGTCTTTCTGTCTCTTTCTGTCTCTCTGTTTCTGTCTCTGTCTGTCTGTCTGTCTCTCTCCTCACCCCTCTCCTCTCTCCTCTCCTCTCCTCTCTCCCATCTCCCCCACAGCCCCCGCTTCATATTTGTGGGTCAAGATGTGAGCTCTCAGCTTCTGACTGCCGTGGTGCCTGTCATTTGTGCCATGCCTCTGTTCTGCCAATACAGATTCTGATTCTTCTGGAATCATAAACCAAAACAAAATTTCTCTTCCTTAAATTGCCTTTAGGCATGGTGTTTAGTTACAGCAACAGAAAAGTATCTAATACAGTCCCTTCCCAAAGCTTGGATTCCCCTCACCCGGGGCATCTCTATGCTGATACAGTAACGTACAGACCCTCTCCTCTGTCTCTTCAATATGGGATGACTCTGAAGGATTCAGTCAGTATCAGTGCCTGCCAGAGGCTAGCTGAGACCTCCATCAAGGTAGGGTTGCAACCCAGCTTCTCTGCTGGCTCATTCCTGGTTCCTTTCCCCTTGCTTCCACGGACTTCCATGCTGTGAAAGAAAAAAACATGCCCACAGCATCCTTCACTCAGATCTAAATCTCAGCCTCCGTTGCCCTTAGAAACCTACTTGTTACACCTTTTGTCCCTCCGAGGGCTTCTATCCTGCTGCCCATTTTCACTACCTTGTGAGACCTTCACTGTCCCCCTCAGACTGTGGCCACATTCTCATGTTCTTTTGCTGTCCTCTGCATAACAGCCACGAAGTTCTAAGACTCATACTTGTTCTTTGTATAAAATTTCCTTACCTAAAGGATACCTTTGATTCCTTATAACTTATTTTTTTAAAGAATTATTTATTTATTTTGTGTATATGAGTACACTGTAGCTGTCTTCAGAAACATCAGAAGAGGGCCCATGACAGATGTTTGTGAGCCATCATGTGGTTGTTGGGAATTGAACTTAGGACCTCTGGAAAAGCAGAGCAGTCAGTACTCTTAACCATTGAGCCATCTTTCCAGCTCCCTCTTTATAACTTATAAGACAAGACTGAGACCCTTAGCAGACCACAGGTGAGCCTCCATAGTCCACTACCCTCTAGTGCCTGTGGCCATGAACTTTCCTCTGTTTTCTTGCCTACTGTAAATGCCTGCAAGCTTCCAAGTGTCTGCTCTGGCCATTCACTTTGCCTATATAAAGTGCTTGTACCAAAGTTCTTCACATGTAGAATTGCCATTCCTTCAGATTTAGGTCAATTTTCAGCCTTTCCAGGAACACCTTTTGTGAACTTCCAGGCAGAGCTTAGAAGTCCTCCTCATTCATATAAACAATATGCGTTCTTACCACTTACCTTTATCATTGAACCATGACTACCTTGTGCCTTGTGTCTTTGAAAGGCAACAAGCAAGTCTTATTGGTACCTTGGAACTCCATCATATGTGTAGCCCTTGCTATAGGGCAGACAGACCAGACACTTTTATAAGACACCATGCAATGTCCTTGATTTATGGTGCTGAATTGTTTTGCAAAATATTCTATCAGTTTAAATGGTTACAAGCAGTGTGCAAATGAACCAACTGCATTATAACCTCCCTAAAGTTGGGCATTGCTAGTCTTAAATTTGATGGCTATAAAATGCTCTGCCTTGTTTTGATTGCATTTTTAATAGATATTGGGATTAAACATTTCCCCATGTGTATTACTGATTAATAGCATCTCTTGTCATATGGATTATGTATTCTTGTCCTTGCCTTTGACTAATAACTGGCTGTCTCAAGGCAGTTTTTTTTTTTTTGACTTAGAAACATCAGGACTAAAGGGAGTGTGTCCAAATGGAACTAGCTGGAATTGAGCCCTGTGAATTTGAGATAGAAATGGCTCTCCATGAGCCAGGATTTTCTTTCTTTACAACGACAGGTTTCTTTATTTCTGAATAGAATCCCACGGTAACTTGTAAAAAAACATGGACTCCTGGGCTTACATCTACCGATTTGTGTTCTGCCAAAGGAGCTAGGATTTCCCCCAAACACCCCAGGCAACTCTGGCTCTGCTGGGTTAGCCAAGTCTGAAGATTGGCCCTGGGAATCACAGGCCTTCAGCTCTGTAGTATATGTGCTTCTGTGGAGCCCAGGTACTTCTTGGATCTGGAGCAAAGAAAAAAAAAAGGAGAATCTGTTGCTGTGCTCTGACACCCGAGGCGCTTTATCCAGTCAAGTGCTTTCCTATTTTGTGAAGCTCCAGCAGGAGACACAGCATGAATGAGTAGGATCTCCACAGAGGCCACTTAGGGCTCAGCAGATGTGGCAACTTGCTAAAGAGTCCCATTACCCAGCACAGGAGCAGCCGTCTCACCAGCAGGGGTGAGGGTCAGTGCCACCCGATGCAGAGCAGGCTGAAAAGAAGCTAGCATAGAGACAGCCAACAGAGTTTATATATATATATCCTTCCACCTAGAGTCAGGGGCTGTTGGTTCTACTCCCAGCGGGCTGTGTGACTTCATGCATGTTCCTGTATCTCTCCATGAAGCCATGGTTGCTTCATCTGTAAAATGGGGATGTAGCAGATCATGCAGGAGGAGAGTTTAGCACAGTGCCAGCTGCTTAATGTACACCCAGTGAATGCCAGGCATTGATGTTCTAGATGAATTCCTCATCTGTTGGGGACTTGAAGGTGCTTGGGGTGAAAACTCATAGGGCTATTTATTACAGGGGACATTCGGGCAGCAGGAAAGGAGGAGGGGTCCTGCTGAATCTCTTCTACTCTGGATCTTTTCTACTTTGGGAATTGGCATATCGGTAAAAAAATGTTACTATATATGCTTGTGCACGAGCAAGCATGCGCATGTGCACAAATACACACACACACATACAGTGCAAGTCACATAAAGTTCTTTAACCTATATTAGTGGTTTTGAACTTAGACATCATCTTTCTTCTTCTCCATTCTTAAAAGCTGGGAACTGGGCAACTTGCTAAAGAGTCCCATTATCCAGCATGCAAGCAACCCTCTCATCAGCTGGGGTGAGGTCAGTGCCATCTGATGCAGAGCAGCTAGTGTAGGGGCCACAGATTTTCTATAATAAAAATTCTGAGAGTTTTTTGTTTTGTTTTTAAAAATAGATTAGATACATCGGATAGATAACAGGCCCATCTATTGTCTTTGGGCTAGCTTTGCTTTCATCCTCGGCAGTCTCTCCCCTTAAAAATATACATCATTTAAGTTGTATGTTTCCAGAAGGAGTAATGCTCAAGGAAATTCTTACCAGGGGCTGGAGAGATGGCTTAGCAGTTAGGAGCACTTGCTGCTCTTATAGACGACACAGGTTTGGTTCTCAGCACCTACCTTAGACTGCTCACAACTGCCTGCACCTCTAGTTGCAGTGGGCCTGACACCCTCTTGTTGCCCTCTGTGGGTTCCTAGACACATGTCATGCAGATAGATACTCAAGGACACAAACATACACATACATCTATACACATACTTTTATTTTTTCTCTTTCTTCTTAATTTTCTTCCACAATCAAGATAGCAAGCATCTTGACAAAAGGCCAGCCGGACTCTTGTATGAGACCATACAGGGTTCCCGAAAGTCAGAAGGCAACTTTCCAAATCTGCTGGGTTGTGGGACCTCGTGTTGTATGTTTGGTTCAGGAGTTTTAAAATGCTCGTGTACAAAAGAGGCAGTGCCCACTCCGCTGTCACCAGGTGAGTTTCAGTCAAACCATTCTCACTTTCTGGTTTACTTTTCTCTTTGTCATCTTACATGGATGTCTCTCTGTCATTTCTGCCTCACATCCATCCCAACAGAGGCAGGAAGTGTAATACAGTGGCAGGCATCTTTTCCTCCTAGGTGGGCAGACTCAAAGTAGCATCAGTCTCCTTGTCTGTCAGAGATGTAGGTCATTGCAATCTTGGCTCGTGTTTCTGGTCCATGTCTGGTCCGCAGCCTCAGTTCCTAACTTAGTACCTGCTTGTGTATCAGACTACCTTCTGGGTTCCCACTCCAGGCATGTCAGTTAGGTTCCAGTGCCAGTGGTTGATCTGTCTTTTGGCTAGGCAATGTCTGTTTTCATCTCCAATAATATCACCAGGATCTGATATTCTGTCTTGGCACATAGTAAGAGTGGAATAAATATTTATTGAATGAATAAATTGTAACCATTCAAGGGTAGTGGGTATTGCAGGAAGAGTTTGTGATCAGGTATTTAGTTTCAAAGCCAGGATGGTTTTTAAAAGTTTTGTTTATTTTCACCCAAACTCTAGCCCGTTAAAGAAACATGCAGCTGATTTTCTTAGATTTTAAAAGGTGCCAGAGGACTTAATTTAACACGCCGAAGCTCTTCAACTTCCAGAGCAGTTACCCCAGACACTCTCTCTGCGTTATCCCAAACCCTGTTCATAGACCTGCCATTTGGATTTGATCTGTGTTTCTGTTCAGTTGGGGATAAACAGCTTTTTAATAATTCTGCAATAAAATGACTCCATCCATCTCTGCTGTTTAAAATCTGAGTCGACTCAAATATTTATTTAAGAGCACTCCCCATCACATGGTTTGAAGGGGCCTCAGATATTTTAGAGGTTTTTCTAAAACTTCACTTTTCAAAAATAATTTTTTTGCTTGCTTCTCCATGGGGAAACCAACCACTTTAGTGATGAAATAAAATAGAACACGGTGGTCAGACACAGACTGAATGTGAGGTCAACTTAAGAAGGGGACAGAAGGTGTGGGAAGTATCCTACAAACCCTTTCTCTCAGTGCTTCCTGCTCTAGGACTATCACCAAGGGAAACCCCAGGGTCCATTGAAGACAGTGGGCTTGATTCTCAGAGCATTCCTTGCTAGAGTGAAGCTGTATCTCTTTACTCTAGATTTAATGCATATTACATGGTCTGAATTATGAACTGAATTGTCCCCTCCCTCTGCCAAATCCATATTTGTTGAAGCCCCTGTTTGCAGTGAAGCAGTGTGTGACAGAGGAAATTAAGATTGAGAGAGGTCAAGATGGGGCCTTAACCTCATGGTCGTGCTATTTAAGAAGAGGAATAAACTTGCAGCACTCCCTGTGTGCACACAAAAGCCAGGCAAGGACGCGGTGGTCAGCTGCCATTCCATCCTTGAGCCAAGAAGATGTCACCAGGGACCGACTTTTGTGACAGCACCTTGACCCTGGCCTCTGGTCTTCCTGTCACTGGCAGCTGCTTAGCCAATCTGATGCTTTGTGTCTGCAGCCCAAGTAGAAGAAGCTAGCCTCCTCCTGGCTTTTCCTTTTCTGTTCAATTTCCTTTTCCTAGGCTAGGAGGTTGCTTTCTGTGATGGTTAACTCTGATTGTCAACTGGATTGGATCTGGAATCAACTAAAGAATACAGCTCAGGGCAGGTCTGCCAAGGGTATATCTAAGAAAGATTGAGGGAACAGTCCTTTCCCCAGAGCAAGAAGCACTGTGGATAGAGAGGACCATGGAGAAAAGGGAGCTGCTTGTCTGCTGCATTGACATCTGCTGATGAGCGCTTGGCAGTGGAGTCTCCATCATTTGCTGACTTCAGACTTCAGCTTCCCCGGATTTCAACATGAACTGAAGATCACCAACTGTCAAAGAATCATCTAGGACTTTAGTACCCAGTTAGGGCTGCCGATGCATCCAGCTCTGTGAACTGAGCAGTGTAGCTTCTCAGCCTCTCTAATATGTGGCACCGTTGGACTATCTAGCCCTTATTAGTTGTAAACTATTCTAGTAAAGACACATATGCCCAAGCTCACACACACAAACCACAACACATGCTCATACTCACACTAACTCACACACACTCATACGCACACATTTCTTGATAGAAAATGATGTCCTTTCAACCCCTTGTGTGTCCTTGAATAACACCTGGAGAGATGACTTCTATCATCTTCGTTCTATAGAGAAGAAAAGGAAGTTAAGTGACCAGCTCAAGGACATGTCCTGAAACAATCATGTACGTTCATTTTTCATTCAGGATTTTGATTCCTTGTCTCCAAGTCTCACACCCGCATTGTGTCCCACTGGCTCTTTCTGCATAGATAAAATGAAAGTATAGTATCAAGTGGTATAACTATAAAGCTTATAATGAATGCTTCTTCTGGCCTGGCCCTGGGTTTTGTGTGTGTGACAAAGACGGCTGTGTGCACATGTGGCAGTCAGAGGACGAGCTCCAGTGTTGGTCTCTCCTAATTTTCACTGCTGTGTTCTCTAGGCTAGCTGGCCTGTGAGCTTCCGGCAATTGTCTTGTGTCTACCAGGATTACACTGTGCTTCTGAAACCAGCTTTTATGTGTGCTCTGGAGATCTGAACTCAGTCTGTGGGGCTTGTGAGACAAGGGCTTTTCTCATTGAGCTATCTCCCCTGCCACAGGTTTTATTTGCGTTATCTAATTCTCCCCATAACTCTAATAGATACTACTTATTTTTTCTGCCCTTGGCACCGTGATTAGAATGCTTTCCCCTCCCCTGCACAAGATGGTATATCCGCAGGTCTTGATTTCTTTTCATTTATCCACTAATCAGAGCCTTCAGCTAAACCTTGCCTTTGCCAATCAGACAGTTAAAATTTTGCTCAAGATAGAGGATGACATGGGCCTGCCAAGGCAGGAATACATGTCCAGTCAGGGCTGCTGAGTCCTGGGACCAATCAAATGATGGTATTATGATGAATGTTGGTATTATAATTAATGCTCATTTTATAGTCGACACTGAGCTACATCCTTACCTCCCCCCCTCTTTTTTTCCTGTATCACCCATGAGGGGATGCCAGCTCTTACATGAACACTGTTTCAAACGATTATAGGTGTAGGATTGCAGGTTAGGTCCCTTCGACCTGCAGAAGTTCATTTTGTCTTCACAGTGGCTTACTGTTATTCCTGTCTCACAGATGAGAAAATTCAGCTAAGAAGACCAGAGTCAGATTCTCAGCTTAGATCTTTTAAGATCAGTTTCAGTACAAGCGCTTCAGCAACTTACCTAGAATATCAGCATCCCCCTTTCCTGTGGAAACTTTTCTCTCCGAGAACCTCTGCGTTCCACAGACAGTGGAGGACTTGAGGGGACACCTGACTCTATCAGCATCCTCATGTCTCATAGCACCTGGGCTAGTTCTCTTCAGTCAGATTTTCTCTAACCACCTCTGCCCAAATGCTAGGCAAATGTCTCCAGGTTTCTGGATGGTATGGGTAAAATGGTTTGTGGACACAAGAACTCCCTAGGCTGTGTTTGCATGTCTGCTTCTCATTGATGGCTGCTGAGATGCTGCATTTGGCCAGTAGCCTATCCAGCTGGCCTTCAGCGCAGCAGAGATACAGAAGCATGCTATTGTTTTTGAAATGCACAGACTGCTCCTCCACCGCTATGCTCTAGGCTTCTCAGTGTTGGGCATTGTTGAGGTCCTTAAGAAATGCTGTCTAGCTGCACTGAGACCTTTCCCAGCTTTGACCATCATTGCATTTACCAGGGTAGAGAAGCAGGGTTGGCTGTGTGCTCATGTGCCTGTACACTGTCTAAAGTTCATATGTGGTGAAAAGTCCCTGCTAGGCTTAATGTTCTGCTCCCATTGTCTTGAAAGTCTCAGTCATTTTAAAGAAGCTTCCCCCAACCCATGCTTATCATGTCACGGCTCCGGTAAAGGTAGCTTGCCTATCTCAATGTTATCCAAACCCTTGTCCCATGTACTCCAAAGAATGACTTGTTCTTTGGATATTGGATACCTAAACAGATCTAAGGAAATTTAATACTTTTTAAAAAAATACTTGGACTTTTTCAATTTTTATTCTTTCTTCCCTTGGCTCCATGATTAGAATGTTTCTCTCTCCATGCACAAAACAATATGAGTATCATTCCTATGTCTTTTTCATTAGTTTTTGATTTTTTTCATTTATCCACTAATCCGAGACTTCAGATAAACACTGCCTTTGCAAATCAGATAGTTAAATTTTGCTCAAGAAAGATGATGACACAGGTTTGTCAAGGTAGGAACAAATGTCCAGTCAGGCCTGCTGAATCCTGAGACTGATCAAATGATGAGGCTGCTTCTCTTGAATTCAGGACAGGGACTAACATACAACAGAGGGCCATGTGCTAACTTTAATTCCTGGTCCTGTGTTGTGTGAGGATGTGCCATCCTCATGCTCTCTCTCTGGAACATGGGTATGCTGAATTGGGGATGTGTTTGGAGTTAGATTTGGTTGAAATATCATCAGTGACTGTAGCATGCGCAATCTGTAGAAACTTAATATAAAAACATTATTAAGGGACAAAGTCCCTCTCTGCTCTTTTGAGCTTGGAGTTTAAGGGACAGAGTAGACAGAGGCAAATTTCTAAATAGCATAAATAGTGATATCATGTGGTAGACAGCTACCCACAAAGAGGACGTCGGGGCACAAAATGGCATCCAAGAAGTGTCATTGAGAGAGAGTGGAATGAGGCCTCTCAGGGCTAAGACAGGAGACTGAGTGGTAGAAAGTGCTGGATTCAAAAACCTCTGAGATGGGAGAAGGAGTGGCTGATGGAGGGATGTCACACAGCCAGGGAAGAACAGGAACACTGAAGTTCAAGAAGTGAGCCAAGACCCTGGAGAAGTAGGTCATATTAAAAACAGAAATTAGGATTTTTGTTTTAGTCTTTAGAATCAAAAGTCATTGAAATACTTTAAGTTTTCTGGGGTTTAGATTGGTCCCTTTTAATTAAGGTGGTGGGGAGAAGTGGATTGGTGGAAAAGGGGGATTGGTCGGGATAGGATGCCTTAGTGCAGGGTGAGATCTGAGGCTTCTGTCTTCCCTGGGCATATCTGGGAGAGTTGATCTTACAAAAGAGGCCTTGTAGAGTGAGGGGCTGAACCAGGGAACAGGGTATATGTATACACATATGTATACACACGTGTGTGTATGTGTGCACCTGTGCATTGGGTATGTAACTGGATATACACACATCAGTATACAGCGCTGTGTTATGTGTGTGTATTTGCTTTCTTAAGGGCTTCATGTGTATGTGTATGCATGAGCTTACATAGTTCTGTATATGCACATAAATGTTTGTATGTATAAGATTTTGTGTGTGTGTGTGTGTGTGTAACATGTTTGTAGCGCCTGTGTGGATGTACAGGAGCTCTGGGCTTAAAGAGCTCCTCCCCCAAAGTTACATATGCTCCTAACTGCCAGCAGGTGGCCCCTGAGCACTGCGTGCTAGGCTCTGGGGACAAGGTCCCCTTTGCTCATCCAGCCTTCTCCTTCCCACTATTCCAAGAATCTTTCCATGGTCTGGCTTCTTCTCTCAAGGCTTCTGTCCTAAGGGATATTGAGACTAAGGAAGACACTGCTAACCCAGAGAACGAGCCTGAGAGAGGTAGTGTTGGACTGAAGGCGGGGCTACTGAGCTCCTGCAGTGCTCTTGGCTCTGTGCCGCTCTCAGACGAATCAGTGTGGTCAGTAGCTACATAGTCAAGCCCTGACCTTGAGTGTGGGCAAAGAATCTGCGCCACAGAATGGACTGAAGAAAGTGACTATTCACCCTTGCTTAAAAGTGACACCAGGACCAGGCAAGATAGGAAGATGGAGTTTTTCTGTTTGGAAGGCAGAGAGCTAACACACATGTCTCATAAAGACAGTATGCAAGTGTCCAAAGGCTAGTCTCTGTCAGACCATGATTATTGGGTCTTTGAACAGTTGGACTTGAGAAGAGAAGTTGGACCCACCAATCTGCTTGTGAGGTCTGTGAGAATACTAAGTGGCTCCCTTAGCTTGTACATCCAGAATTGTCTATTGCCGAGGTTATTCCTTACATGTGGCTGTGAGCAGAGAGGGTCTTAGTCAGACTGTGCCTCATCATTGGTGTACCATCCAGGGTCTGAGTCAGGATGGGTGCTTGTTGATGACTTGGTGAGCATCTCAGAGGGGTAGTGCCTAGATAAGGGCGGCTGGGAAGGTAGACTGGGATGCATGGAGTTTGCAGCCAAGTTCTGGACCAAATATATTCTGGTTGGAGTGAGGAGTCTAAAGGAAGAGGGAATTCTAAGAATAGAGGGCAGCAGACCTTTGGAGACTGCACTGGAAAAACCAGAGTCAGGGCAATCCTGTGGTTATTCTATCAATTTCCTCTGAAAGGGGCCTCTGAAAATGGCTCAGGGCAGTCGGTGGCAGTGTGTGGAGGGGAATGGAAAGAAGCTGCTGTCCAGCTTGGGGGCTCCTTCAGTAGAGTGATTGCTTAGCATGCGTGGAGCCCTGGGCTTGATCTCCAGCACTGCATGAACCAGGTGTGGTGGCTTACTTCTATACTGAGGAGGAAGATTAGAAGGTTAAGTTCATCCCCAGTTACATCCTCAGCTACATAGTGAATTTGAAGCTAGCTTAGATTCTGCCTCAAAAGACCTACAACAAATAAATAAAATGAAATAAAAAAGAAGAAGGGTATTGGATGAGATTCTGGACCTGGGCTCTAATTAATTGTAGAAGTCCTTCCTTCCTTCCTTCCTTCCTTCCTTCCTTCCTTCCTTCCTTCCTTCCTTCCTCCCTCCCTCCCTCCCTCCCTCCCTCCCTCCCTCCCTCTTTCTCTTATATTGAAGATAAATTGGAGTTAATTTTTTCTGTTTACCATTTGTGCCTATGTGTGGTGTGTGTATACGTATATACCTGCTTGACTCTGTGTGTGTGTGTGTGTGTGTGTGTGTGTGTGTATGTTTCTGCACAAGGCTCTGTGTGCATTATGTGTGCATGCAAAGGTTGAAGATTGATGCCACGGATCATTACAGTTGCTGTTTCACCTTCTTCTATGAGGCAGGGTCTCTCAATCAAACCAAGACCCCAGCAATACGTCTATCATCTTACTCCATGGGGGTAGGGTTCCCAGTGTCTTCTCTAGGCTGGAATTATAGGTGGGTCACCAAGCTCACTTGTCCTTGGCAGAATGCACATGGATTCTGGAGACTTCAACTCCAGTCCTCACACGTAAACAGTAAGCAACCATTGAACTGTCTACCTCCCTTGTCCCTGTAGTTCATTATTAACTAAGAATATTTTTGTATTAAAATCCTTGGTTTCAAACCTTACTATTCTATGGAGATGATTATACAAGGTTCCTGCTTCCCCAGTGGTGTGTTAGGGAGACAAGCAAATATAAAAATGCACAAGTTAGGTCTGGATGTAGACAGAAAAGAGCATGGCAGAGCTGGAACCTAGTGGGGCTCGCTCAGGGAGAAAGAGGAGCTGGAGGTCTTTGGGGTGGAGAACAAGGGTACATCCTGTGAGGCAGAGACAGTTGAGCAGAGGCCTCCCTATGAGGTGAGAAAAACATTCCCAGAGCAACCCTTCTGGGAAAGGTTTTTGTTTGAAGAAAAATCAGAAAATCATCACCCAGTCAGTCTTGTTTTATTTATATTTATTGATTTAAATTTAAAAGTAATACATATTCTTTGCCAAACTTTATATATACATATACATGTGTATGTACATGGACACAAACACATATATACATATATACATATAAACACACACACTCGTGTGTCCACATTGTGTGTGTGTCGTTTTGTGTGTGTGTGTGTCAAAATGTTCTGGCAGTTCCTCTCTCTTCCATGTCCCCTCTCCAAAACTCCAAATCCACTTACTGGAGAGACCCCAACATTGGTAGGCAGGTAACCTCTCAGATGTTTTTCTGTACATTTGCAAATACATTTAATAACCAATTTCACCATCTTTTAGATGTTCAAACTTAACAAGCCCCACATGGCATTTTTGGTTCTTTCTACTAGACGTGTTCCTTCCCCAGGCTTCTTATTTTAGTAAATGGGTGCTACCATCACACAGAATCTTCCAGGCACTGAGTTCGGGGCCTCTGGATTCCTTCTTAGATGTCAGGTTACACATTTAAGCCCTAGTGAGTTTTCCAGGCTCCATGTTCAGAGCACGGTCCATATTTGGGTGTTCCCCATGCTCTGTTTGGTCCTCAGCCTAATCAAAACTCAGCACACCTAGCAAGGACCTTCTCCTTGCTCTTCATCATCCCAGTGCTGTTCTTTTACAGCCCATTGTCCATCCAGCTTCCAGAGCGATCTTTCAAACACAGTGAAGCAGGCCATGTTTCTCCCTCCTGGATATGCCAATGGCTTCCCATTTCCTTCAGGAACGAAACCCAAACTTTTCATCTGAAGTCTAAAATTCAAAGGCTAAATCGCTGGACCCCAGCTTCCTTTCTAATCTCCTCTTGTTCTTTTTCCCTCTTATACAACATCCTGTAACCACATTGCACACCATCCTACCCATCCGTCCTATTGTGTAGAGAGGCCTTGAGCTTTCTGGGCTGGCTAAGAATGTCATTCTAATCTTAGTTCAGTGTTTCCCTCCAGAGAAGCCTTTCCTCATGGCTTCATATAAAAATAGACTTCCTTCCTTCCTGTTCCTCCTTCAACAACCACCACTTTATTTTATTCTTGTTTTCTTTCCCTTCCAATGCTTACATTACAGGACTTCCCCTTGCTCCTTGCCTGTCTCTCTTCTCCCTCTCATTTCAGCTTTATTAGGGCAGAGATATGACTACTACCAGATCACCTATGACTCCTCTTCCTGTGATTCCTCTTGCCTTGATTACAGAAAGTTAGGGAAATGGGTTTATTTTGGCTCAAAGTTCAAAGACATAGGCTATCATGGTGAGGAAGTCACGGTGTCAGGAGCTTGAGGTGGCTGGTCACATTGCATCTGTAATCAGGAAGCTTGGCGTGATGAATGTTGATGCTCAGCTTATTTTATCATTTTTATGTGCTTGTGGGCTCCAGCCTAGAGGATGTTGCCTCTTACATTCAGGGTAGGTCTTCCCACATCAATTCACATAATCCATTACAAAGGTTTTCCGAGACTAACCCAATCTCGTCTTCTAGGTGATTCTAGATCTTGTCAACTAGCAATCAAAATAAAACATGGACCTGATTTTCTCATAGCTCTATTGATGGATGAATAAAATGATCTCCATGTTGTTGTTAATGCAAAGGCTGTAGTGAACATTCTTGTAGACATATACCTTTCGGAAATTGTGTGAGGGTTTCTGTGCATGGATTCTTAGAGGTGGCTCCAATTTTATATTTTAAAATTCAATAAATATTGCAAATTTTCATCCAAATCACTATATCAGTTTGAACTTCCATTTACTTTGGAAGAGGACTGTCTTTCCCTACATTCTTATCAACTCTAGATAATAGTCATTTTTCCTTTCTTTTAGCCTGTGTTATAAACAAACCTGAGTATTTTATTGTTTTAATTTGTACTTTACTTATTATTCAATGTTGAACATAGTTTTTTGTATTCGTTGATCATTTGTAGAGTATTTTATTTTGTTTCATTGTACTTTCCTTATTATATAACGTTGAATATAGTTTTTTGTATTCTTTGACAATATGTAGTTTTTCTCTTATGTGTGGGCATTAGCTTTTGCAGTGGTTTGAATAAATTTGGCGCCCATTCATGTGTCTCAGAGCTTCGTCATGGGGAGTGGCACTATTAGGAGGTGTGGCTTTATTAGAGTAGTTGTGGGCTTGTGGGAGGAAGTGAGCCACAGTGTAGGTGGACTTGGAGGTTTCCTATGCTCAAGCTTTACCCAGTATGGAATCAGAGCCTCCTGACTGCCTGTGGAAGGCAGTCTCCAGTTGTTGCCTTCAGATCAAGATGTAGAACTCTCAGCTCCTCCAGCACCAAGTCTGTCTGCACATTGCCATGATCACCACCATGATAATAATGGACTAAACCTCTGAAACTGTAAGCCAGCCCTGATTAAATGTTTTCCTTTATAAGAATTGCTTTGGGCATGATTTCTTCTCACAACAATGAAACCCTAACTAAGACAGCTTTTAAATTTTCTGTTTGTGTGCTAAAATCCAAATAACCACAGAAGTTAGGTACTTAGTAAGGGACTAGAGGGGAGAAGAGGATCCTCACAGGAAGGCCAATAGAATATAGTCCTATAGGAAGGTGAAAAGGAAAGCTTCTACCCAGAATAGGAGAATTTAATAGGTGGGGAATGTGAGAGAAGGTACAGGAGGGAATATGGGGAGGGACAACTAACACTAAAGGGCATTTGGAAAACCATATGAAAGTATATTGCTGAAGAACCTTCCTAAAACACACACACACACACACACACACACACACACACACACACACACAGACACACACAGATAATATCAAATAGTAAGGGACACAGCAACCCAACTAGACATCTTATACCATCAAGCAACACCTCCAGTGCCAGGGATGGATGACATCTTGCTGAATCATTAGCCAAGGGAGTCATATAGACATCTCCCCCATGCCTCCAACATCACAGGTTATTGCCAAAGCTACTGATGGCTTTCCTCAACCTGATAAGTGTTTAAAACAGCACTTATATCTGTCATCAGACACAGGGAAGTCAAGGTGGTGCCTAACTAACTGGAAGCTTCATCCCTACTAACTAGTGCTCATGGTGCTAGAAAGGAACTGACCTGCTTGCAAGGAATACTGGTGCAGTAGTGACACACATTTTATGGGTGTAATCAACCACTTTTTAAAAATTAGATTTAAATTCAATTCCATGAGATGGTGACCATACTTGACGCTGCTCAAATGGCCAAAACCCTGAAACCAGAGAGATCACCGGCCATGGGAAAACCTCCTACTATTATTCTGCTAAGGGAACACAGCAATAAAATGACTCCTAATAACATATTGCTATACCCATAGATCAGTGCTTCATTCAGCCCACATCAGAGAAGCTTCATTTTGCGATAGATGGGATTTAACACATAGATCCCTACTTGGACAATGTAAAGACAGCAAGAGACTTTGGAACGCTCCATTCTAAATGGGATGCCTTCATCAAAGCCCTCCTTTCAAGGCTCAGGCACCTATGTGGAAGAGGAGGCAGAAGAAGTAAGAATTAGAGGTGATGAGTGACTCCAAGGAAACTCTTCTAGACAATAAGACTGAGGCACTTATGAACTTGCAGAGATTGAGGCAGCACACATAAGCCCTGCCCAGGTTCAAGCAAGATAGCATCCCAGTACCAAGAAGGGAAAGTGGACACAAGATCCCAACCTTAAACAAGAAGATATTTGCAATCAAAACTTGCTGGTATAGGTTAAAAAAATCAATGTTTTCCAGTGGAGTGTCACTGACTATATCAATCATACCCCAGCACAAGCTCTATGCCCAGTAGTAGTTGGCCAACAAAAAACAGATTTTATGTTTTTTTTGGGGGGGGTCGAGGAAGGAAAACATTTTTTGACTTATTAGTTTTTTGCTTATTTTGATTTTTTTTAAAAAAGAGAGAGGTCACAAAGTTGGGTGAATAAGAATATAAGGAAGATATAGGAGGAGTTGGGGAAATGAAAAGACATGACCAAAATAAAATATGTGAAAAATTAAAAACATATGTTTTTATGTATATGAGTGTTTTGCCACATAGATGTGCACTATATGCATACCTGGTGTCTGAAGAGGCCAAAAGAGAGTGTTGATCCCCTCGGGCTAGAATTACAGATAGTTATTCTATGCCATGCAAGTGCCAGAAACTAACCCCAGGTCCTCTGCAAAAGCAGTCAATGCTCTTAACGGTGAACCATCTTTCCAGTGCCTCTTCTTTAGTTTTATACTGAGATATTTATTCTTTAAAAATATTTTAAATTGTCAGGCAGTGATGGTGAATGCCTTTGATCTCAGAACATGGGAGGCAGGGGTAGGCAGATCACTGTAAGTTAAAAGCTAGCCTGGTCTACAAAGTGAGTTTCAGGACAGTTAGGGCTACATAGAGAAATCCTGCCTCAAAAATCAACATAAAAAACAAACAAACAAAGAAAAACAAAAAAAATTAATTGATGTCTAAATTCTAATTTGTATGAATAGTTTTGTCTGTCACATGTATCTCAACCATTTCCTTCTATGATGTAGTCTTTCCTTCAGTGCTTCTTATGGTACAATTTTACCTGTTTTGAGAAGGAAGAATGTATAGAACATGTCAATTTCCATTTAGAACACACTCCTCTATTGTCTTCCTATAGACGCTAGAACCTATATTTAGGTAATCTGTTTGTTTTCAGCCACAATTCTTAGAGTAGTGCAGAACAAGTCTCTCACTGGACTTAATGCTCTTTCCTCTACCGTGACAGCACATTTCACAGTTGATTTGCATGTTTTCTTACAAGTGTAAGCATCTTGCTTTGTTCTGTTAGAACTTATGTCTTTGTGTTACACAGAATGCTGCCTGGCTCCTCATTCTTAGTTACCATCATCATCTCAACAGCTGCTCCAGGGAATCCTAGTGATTTAGAGGCTGTGATTCAGAGGCCTTGTAGAGGTTCCTCCCCTCTCCAGTCTGAAGAGTGGCCATTAGGCTTTTGCATGACCTCATCAAAAGAATCCAATGGTCTCTGTGCTTGACCATACTAGAAGCTGCTGGTGTAGAGCCAGGTCCTTATTTTCTAAAAGGTGGTGACTCTCTGGGGGCTTCAGGGTGTTTTGTTTATGCTGTAATCTCTTCTCTTGAGATGAAGCCTGTCGTGAAATTTACTGGTAGCAGTAGCTGGAGGCTCATGAGTGTTCAGCAGACAGATATGGGTTGATATTAAACTACCATCAGGTCATTTTATTTTTCCAATGAAGACACAGAGAGCAAAGACTGACTAATACTCTTTCCTTTTTTGAGCAACCTTTACCCATACCCACTCAAATAGAAGAATAGTCCCATTTTAGTCAGGAAGTACATCTGAGGCAAAAATAGAGCAAGGGAGAAAGTGAGCGACTCATATTCATCAATCAGAGTCAATAACTCAATAGTCATGATGCTATTGTTGGACTTGACAATCCCAAACATGAGGAACATATCAGTATCTTTTCAGTAAGTCCAAAGTAGGGCTGCTTCAGTTAGTTAAATTGGCAGGTCAACTGGGACCAAGATTCTCATCCTTTTACATTAAATGGCATCTGTGGTTTTCAGGTTAAGTTCAAGTGCAACATTGAACAATAGATTTTTACTATTGGCAGCTTTTCTAACAGTGAGAAAATCTCTCCTAGCCCCTTGAGTTGATTTTCTTATGTTGCATGTGTCAGAATTAAACTGTATGTACTTATCTAAGCCAGTTATTCCAAGGACTAACTTGGATTAGTCCAGCCAATGACTACATTCCAAGATTTTACCTATAGCTAGAGAGGGTTGCTTTGCTAGTGAAGAGTGGTTTCCTGCCTATAGTATGGAGCCTGATGTCAGCAAGGAAGTGGGAAATGGACTGGTAACCAATAGGTAAATGGGATGCTCCTTTTCTTTTAACGGATTAACCACACTTCCTCCTTAAAACATTTCATGATTATAGTTGAAGCAATCCAAACCAGTATTTTGAGATTGTTTGTAGCACTGCTTTTCAAATGTCAGTGCATTAGAGGGTTGCATATGCACATGTCCTAAATCTGGTTCTACTTGTTGAAGGGACACTCAGTGGGAAGAACAGAATCTTGTTGTCAACACAGCTGAGCAGCATTTGAGAGACTGAATTGTTGTTGTCAAGGAAGAAGACTAGAGATACATTAGAAACAGAACTAGGTGTACAGTTCTTTTATATCCTCCCATCTCTCTCTTCTTTGAATATTTAACACACATTATCCAATTTTAGAATTTCATCTGTTTGAATTTTACTTCCATTTAGCTTGGTAACAAAGCTGCCATGTACTAATACACATGGAAATTAATTATTATTATTATTTTTTAAAGATAGGCTCAAAGGAACTTGGCCTCAAGGCTAGTTACATAGTGCCTGGCTGCTTCCAGATCTTTCTCCTTCTATTCAATGAACCCCTGGCTTTTGTTTTCTCAGAAAAAACTTGCAGGTTCCACAATATTTTTGGCCAAAGGGTGGTGAAATATGCTGACGGGGTATTATACACATTCTGAAAGCTGGCTGTGTGGCAGGTTAAAGTGGCAAGGTACAGATTCCCAGTGACAGAAATACAACTGAATGTATTCTGACTAGAGCCACCACAGGGCTCCGAAGGCATGGGAAATCGACTTGTCACTTGAGGTGTGTGCTGTTAGTGGCATGGCTAGGGTAACGAGAAGCTCTGTGCTCTGGGGTGGAATGTTCGTGGTACCCAGGGAATGCCACCAGCACCAGAAAACATGAATTATGCCATATGTACCCTCCAGCTATTTGCGCTAAATTGACCCTCCAGGGTCTGGAACCCAGCCCAAATTTCCCCATGCTGTTAAGCTGTGGAAGAATGGAAATGAGAAGAGAAATCTCACCTCTTGCCATGCCTTTTACAGTCTTTGAAGCAGCAGAAATGATTTTCCTAAGGTACCTTTTCTTCGTGCATTCAGACATGTAAACAGTGCAACCCAGAGTCAGATCCTGAGCTCCTACAGCAAGCCATCCTGAAGTTGAATACCATTCTCAGTCTGGGCAAATATCCTCCACCCCCAGACCTCCACCCCCAGCCACTGTCTCAGAGAGTCAGAGACCTGGTGGTCTTGACCTATTAGGGGCTTCAGAGAGCTGAGGAGACATCCTTATGATGATGGTCTCAGCATGAGAATTGAGAAGCAAACAAAAGATAATGTTCTCTCTCTCTCTCTCTTACACATACACAGAGAGAGAGAGAGAGAAAGAGAGAGAGAGAGAGAGAGAGAGAGAGAGAGAGAGAGAGAGAGAGAAGAAAGAAAATGTTGTGCTGGTTTCAAGAGAAGCCCTGGTAACAGGTTTCTGGGTAAATGCAAGCTGCATTGTCTTCAATCAGAGATGACTTGAAAGGAAAGTGCTTTAATGCTAATACTGCAGATGTCTGCAGGAAACTCAGCACCACACTGAACACTGTAGTTAGATAGCTGTGCAGAAAAGTACATGAAGGAAAGGGCTAATGTGCAATACTTCTATTTAAGATAGAAGGAGGAAATAGAAATTGTGATAGCATGCTATTTCAAGTAATAATAGAAAGTACTTGATGTTTACATGGTGAATGGATCGATACTAATTCTGTAGTCAGTGCACATAGAGTCGTTTGGATTATACTAGTGACAAATGCACTCGGTAGAGCTGAAATTTCCACCCTGAAACATTTATTTCTTGCTGCGTGTTAGATGGAATTTTCCACCCAAGTATCTGGAAGGATTTGCATAAGAATGGTGATAGAGCAGTGTTCTCTAATGATGCGCTTTTCTTTGTTAAACTTCAAAAATGTCTATGGTTCATGATGAGGTTTGGGTGAATTGCCAAGCTAATGCTTTTATATTTTCTTTAAAGAGCTTATCTTCCCTGTGTTGTGGGAGTTACTTTATATTGTGGTTAGAAAGGCAGCAGCGGCAGAGCTGAATCTGTAGCAACCCCAATAAATGTGTCCTCCTCCTCCTCTCCTCCTCAAGAGCGGGGACTAAAGAAGGGAATTGGGAAGGGTGCTTGGCCACCACTGCCTCAGCTACAGTGAGCAGGACACATCGGATTCATTCTCAGCTCCCGTACTGTACCTGGCTCTCCTGACCCAGAAGTGAGGATGCCATTCTCCAGCTCAAACAATGACCTCTTGTTAGCCTTTATCAACAGTGGTCTTGTCAAGGGGATTGAGGTTGCTCTGGTGTGCTTGCTGGGGTTGAGTTGAATTATTCAGATGAGAGTCTGGGAGCAAATGCTGTTTGGAAAGCAACCTTTTTGTCCTCTCCACAAGAACCTAATGTTCACAATATTGAGGAGGCAAAGGGACTGGAATCTTGGGAATTCCAGGAATGCAGCCACCAAGCTAAAGAAGTCTCCTCAGAGGCTGCTCACCGGGCAACTACAAAAGTAGAAAAACAAAGCTCTAAGCTGGAGCCCAGGCCAGTAGGGGACTGCACAGTAACCTGGGGTTTAAGGAAACAAAGGCTTTGAAAGCTGTGTGTGCAAGGAAACTCAGGGGTCACCTAATCCACTCTAGTTTCTAATGCCCCAACCTGCTTCCCAGTACAGCTTTCCAGTTTACTGAACATCCACTGATGCTTGAATACCTCTGAAGCTAAAGAACTCACTCACTTCCTTACAATGGCAACAGAAGACAGCAGAGGACCTGCCACACTCTAGACATGGTGATAAGCCCTCTAAACGCATGCTTTCTTTGAATGTGCACAACAATCCTCCAACATGGGAAACTGAAGCCATATGTTGTTGAGAAACGATGTAAACTTCTGGGTTTCCAGTGTTGGTGTTCATAACTGCTCTGAGTTTTTGCCCAACCTATACCATTATTGGTAGACCTGATGTAACTCTTCTGAAGTTTAGAGACATCGTGACCAGAACTTTAGGTAAAAGCTCTGACTACAGCAACAGCAGCAGCAGCAGTAGCAGAAGGCCAGGCTTGGCCACATGTTCCAACAAACACCACAATTTAAGAGACTTGTAATATTGAAAAGTGAGGACAGGAGATGTCATCAACACTTTGGAAAGAGGAACAAATAAAGGAATCCCTTGACTCTAAGTTCATCTTTAAGTTGCTGATGTGAGTTGTAGGACTTAAGAGAGAAGGAATTTGAGCCACGAGCAATAGGCAAGCAGGGTTAAGAAGTTCCTGTCATAGTGTGGTCCGGTTGGTCCTTGTTTCAGCCTTGGTTCTGTGAGACGTTTTGAAGAAGTTGTTGAGACGGTCCATCTTGTACATAAGAGATAACTATTTTTGTTCTAGGGTGCAACCTCATCACTGAAGACAACTGTCTATATCTGAAGGTTGGAATGTGTGTCCTCTCTGGGTAGCCTTTCGGTTTCTGGAATCCAAAACAACAGCAATAACAATGGCTTATCTCTGTACCTTCAGGTTTGAAAGGAGACTAGGTCATGCAGACCACACTCTCAGTGACTACCATACCTATCTAGACTCAAGCATGAGTCTGACCCAAAATCAAGGAGACAGACACAGAATGAAAGGAGGGATGCCAGGTTTGCATCCTGCTGATAGTCACTTCATGGGCCCAAGTAGCTACTTAAAGCTCCCTAAAAAACCCAGTTTCTGTATTATAACACCTGGGACTCTCTTTGTCCAACTTACAGGATAGCCCTTCAAAGTTTGAGGCACTTTTCACGGCTCTCTTCTGTTCTCCCAAATTCTTTTCTTTTCTTTTCTTTTCTTTTCTTTCTTTCTTTCTTTCTTTCTTTCTTTCTTTCTTTCTTTCTTTCTTTCTTTCCTTCCTTCCCT
>NW_021604782.1:4082151-4119041 GCF_004785775.1 Grammomys surdaster
TCTTTTGCTCTTCTCCTCCCCCCCCCCCCCGTATGTGTTCTGAATACAAAGCATTAAAGATACAGGTAGCTTTTCTCATCCATAGCATTAGTTAGTTTTAGCTGCTTAGCTGCTGTGCACTAGCTGCTGTGATAAAATACCCGGACAAAAGTAACTTAAAGGAGGAAGGTCTTATGTTTTGTCAAGGTTTGAAGGTCATGACCAGGAAGTCCTGGCAGAAGGGGCTTGAGGCTGCTGGTTGCATTGTATCTGTAGCCAGGAAGCTGAGAACAATGGATACTGAGTTTCCATTAGTTCAGTTTCTCCTTCCTCTCTAGTCTAGAACTTCATATGACAGAATAGAGCCACCCACTGTTAAGATGGGTCTTCCCACTTCATCTAACCTAATTTATTAATGTCTCAGAGGCATCTCCAGAGGCTTGTCTCCTAGGAGATTCTAAATCTTGCCAAATTGGTAATGTTAGCCATCTTGTCTATCCACCTTTCTCAGATTTATATGTATTATATACATTATATTATACTACATAAACATAATATTATGTATAAATTATATATACATTTACACAGAGGTTTAAATATTTATTAAGTACAGAAAGTATGATGGTATTTTGTTATCATTTATTTATTTATTAAATGTATGTGAGTACACTGTCACTGTTATCAGACACATCAGAAGAAAGCATTGGATTCCATTACAGATGGTTGTGAGCCACCATGTGGTTGCTAGGAATTGAACTCAGGACCTCTGGAAGAGCAGTCAGTGCTCTCAACCCCTGAGCCATCTCTCCAATCTGTTATTATTATTATTATTTTTTTATAGCGTGGTGTTCACTTGAGTTTTTGTGAAATGAATTAGAAAGGAGACTACACTGTGTTGGAAATCCAGCCCTAGTGATGATTCTAAGTGACCTTGAGAAAAGTCCAGTCCCTCTCTGGGTCTCCCAGTCTTTCTTTCTTGGATTTGGTGAAAATGTATGCAAAATAGTCTCCAAATCTAGATGCCATGATAGCCTAACACTTCTTATTAGGTCTCATTGCTTAAATATTCTACCACCTCTGCATAGTATTGGGAGCTGAAAACCAACTCTCTTTACGTATAATAAGCCTTTGGAGATATTCCTGACCCACATTGAAGCATCATGTATCTTAGAAGTGTAATGTCACAAATAGTCACTTTGATCAACCTATCAGACTTTGATAGTCTCTATTAAGCATAGATGACTATCTGGGGCATTAAGCCACACAAAACAAAACCAGAGTCATGAAGATCCAGGTCAGCTCCAGTCTGCCTGCTGCTGTTTCATGGCATTACTTCTTACTCATGATAGAATTGATGTTCATTCGTTTCCCATTGAACCTCATTTCTTTAATAGATTGTGCAAGAAAATGAGTGATATTTATATCAAGGGGTTCCTTTTCTATAGTGCTTGGTAAATTATAAACATTCAAATAATGCTGGTTAGGTGGATGTGAATCAGATAATCATACAAAAAGTAAAATATTTCAGCTTGCCAAATGCTTTGAGAACCTGTGTGCAGAGGATTTTCTTGGTCTGGTAAGTAGTAACAGAGGCTGTGGTGGTTTAAAAGAGAATGAGTCATTTATTTGAATGTTCTCTCCCCAGAGGGTGTTATTATTTTGGAAGGATCAGAAGGCGTGACCTTGTTTTAGGAGTCATGACACTGGGGAATGGGGAGTGAGATTTGAGGTTTCAACAGCCTATGCTGTTCCCAATTAGCATTCTGACTCCTACACTGACAAGGTATTTTGTCACATCAATTGGAAAGTCACCAAGACAGAGGCTGAAACCAGAAGTATACTTTCACTAGTTAGAGAGAGAGTAGACTAGAATCCCAGGTAGTGGGAAGGACATCAGATGATCTCTTGTGGAGGGAGAAGCACACGTTTCTGGGAATTTACAATACACCAGAGTAAAGAGGAAGAAGGAGAAAGAAAGCCTAAGAAGGAGGGCAGGGACCAGGCTGACACGACTCTCTTCTAGCTTCAAATGTAGAAAAACTGTACCCTGAGTGTGTTCCCTGAATTCAACATGGTGGAAACCTGTTCCCCAGTGCAGCAGTACTAAGAAGTGGGATATTTGGGAGGTGTTTGGATAACGGTGGCTCAGGGATTATGGGTTATTGTGGGAATGGCCTTCAGTGAAGTCCTTGGACTTGCTGTGATCTTCTCTGACAAGCTATGGTGCACCAGAAGGCCTTCTCCCAGTGCTGGGTAGATGCCAGGGCCATGTTTCTGCACTTTTCAACTGTCAGAACTGTGAGCTGAATGGACTTCTATCCTTATGAATTACCTAGTCTCGAACATTTTATTATAACAATAGATATCAGGATAAGGTGAATCGATTTTTCTTCCTTTCTGGAGGTCAGTATCTCAGTTATACTCATGACTCAGACATCCTGGAAAGATGGCTGACAAGGATTTTGTTTCTTTCAGGATAGAACCTTCAGGTAGCAGGAACCAGTTTTTGAGTTGTGGTCTGGAAGGGTTGGTATCACCTAGATGACCATCCGTTTGGGGCATTAGGTATTTAAACTCTAGGCTGAGGTCAGATCGTTTCAGTCCTCTCTTCCTATAAGTGGTTCTAAACAGGGTTGAAGGATCAGACTGAATTTCCAACTGGAGTGCATTTCATTTTTAGATTGGATTTTTTGAGTCTTCCTGAGGTCCATGTGTAGTCTCATGGTTTCTCTTTCCATGGCATAACAATATCTAGCATGGAAGACTGTGGTTCCCTCTCAGTCTCTGCCCATTCTGCCCTCTCCTTTTGTTCTTCACTGTCATTACCTTGATTCTGGATCCTCAAACCGTCTCCCCAGGGCACTGTACCTTCTCGTGAATTTCTTTCTTTGGCTTTAATTTCTTACCGAATCTCTGTGAGTTCTGTACATATTCTAGAGATAGAAGCTGTACTGGGGTTGGGAATATTGTGAGATAAAAATTAATTAAGTTGTAAATATTTATTTTCAGAGTAAAGTAAGGATGGCGTATTATAGGTACTTTGGGAAATCCATACAAGCTGAAAGGATCAGTAGTGTCAGCATCTACAGGCAACTCGTGGTACAGGTTTATAGCAGTTCTTGTGAAAAACATCATATTTATAGCTGCCATCAAGCTGTATTTATAACTATTTTTATATTCAAATATTTTGCTTAATATCTATTTTTCTTTAGACCAAATCGTATGTGTATTTATCTATTTTTGTTACACGAAGTTTGATATGCACAAAAGCAGAGACAATATTATGATTTTTCTCACTCCCACCACGTACAAATACACAGATTAAAAATTTACTAGAATTGTAGCAGTCAGTTTTTGATGTGTAACAGATGGCCCCTAAACTAAGTAACCCCAAACCATAACTATGCGTTTGATTCATTATTCTCTAGAGTGGTGATCTGAACAGGGTTCAGCTTGGTGGTCCTTTGTTAATCTGGGTTTTGCTGCCACTTGGGGAGGTGGCTTTCCTTGGGGAACATCTTGGGTGGCAGGCCAGACTGGGTGTTACATCTGTCATCATTCAGCAGTCTATCTTAGGGCTTCCTCACTCGATGGTGGAAAGCTTTCAGCAGGATGAGAGGACAAAACCTTTTCAAGTCCCTTCTTGTATCTCATTGACCAATATTTCATTGACTAACGTAAGTCCTAGGGCCAGCCTCCATTCAAGAGATAGAGAAATGAACTCTACCTCTTAAAGGATATCATGCATCATGTTGTAAAGGTATGGCTATGGACAGAAGACGAATTTGTGGCCAGGTTTATAATCTACCACAAATATATGCTAATCTTTCATATCAATAAATCACCATTTTTACATGTTACTGGTGATTTGTTATGAATATAATTTAGATGGCTGGTTATGTGTCACCCACTAGATGTACTGAAACCTGCATAACCATTTCTCTTTTGTTGGGTAGTGAGGTCTTTGTCATTTTTCTATTACTGTGAATAAGGACACAATGAATACTTTTTATATGAAGCCTTTTTCTTCTTCTGGTTTTAGGATTATCTCCTTGTAGTCACAAAAGTGATATTAGGTGTCAAACATTTTAGCACTCTTAGTATATTTTTCCAAATTGCTTTCTGAAAGGACTGTATCAATTTACAGCCCCACCAGAGTGTGTGAGAGTACCCCATTGGGATCTTTCTAAAATTCAAATCTGACTATCTCATGCCCAGTTTTAAAGTGATCTCTGTTGCTTTCACTATAAAGACCAAACTGTGGAAGACAAAACTGCTTCTGCTATGTAACTCTTGAAAAACTAAGAGACAGTTTTAACTTGAGAAGACCCTATATCTAAAGGTCATGAAAATTGCTCAGGAGTCTGCTTTGGCTCTGAACACAAAGAAGATATTTTTATGTTATTCTTCAATGTAGGTGTCGTGATTATGAAAGAATCAGCTGATGAGAGAGAAAGTGGAAAACTTTTCTATCTATGGTATCATCTATTTTTGTATCATATAATCTTTATATATATGTGTATATGAATATATATATTCACATATATATAAATACATATAAAGTTTAAGTGCAGATCTAATCAAAATTATCTCATAACATACATGTGTTGGTTAGAATTCTTTAGATGGTATGTGTGAGTGTGACTGTGTGTGTATGTGGGTGTGCGTGTACGGGTGCATGTGTACATGTGTTTACATGTATGTGGGGCCCAGATGTCAATATTGAGTGTCTTCATCAATAGTGACTTGACTGCGTGTATGTTTGAGGGTGTTGGATCCCCTGGAATCAGAGTTACAGACAATTGTGAGATGCCATGTGGGTGCAGGGAATTGAACCTGAGTCCTTTAGAGGAGCTACCAGTGCTCTTAACCGCTGAGCCAACTCTCCAGCTTCCTTTTCTACTTGCTTTCTTCAATGTTCCTCTTCTGCTTCCTTCTAGAGAAGGAGAATAGATATGAGGATGCTTTCTTGAGGTGAGAAGTTCTTCAGTTAAGGATATTTAGATAGCCCATCTGCAGCCTGGTTGTCTCCAACATCCATATACCAATGGATGGAGGAGGGAATTGTTGAAGATAGCTGGTCCCAAGCCTTGGCAATTTTCCAGAAAATGTCTGAGAACGAAGCTCTCTGAGCCCAAGGTTCCTAGGCCTGGTGAGCTCATTGAACACATAAATCTTTGAAATCCGCTGTGTATTTTATAGCTCTAGTACTCTCAAGGTGAAGTTGCCTTATTTTGGATTCTTGGTACCCACAAATACTTTATAGGTTAGCATAACCTTAGAATGCCAGACTCTCCCTGGTTTAGCCATCTAGGGAATATAGGTCTTAATACTTGATGTAATTATTTTTTCCTGAAAGCCATCTTCAAGGCTGGGTCTGTAAGGGTCAGGACCACTACATGCAAGTCTACCCATTTAGCCCAGGTTTGTTTCGGTATACTCTAGAGTTTACTGTTTTAATTGCAGTGAGCCTGATCTATGAAAGGAAAAAAAAATTTTTTTAAATCTTTGAACATCAATAAGTGGGAGGTGGGAGATGGGAGTCTCAGAGTTTCAGATATTTTTCTCTTCAGCAAGATTATTGCTCCTATGTGAATTTGTGGGAGATGTGTGGGAACGTGTAACCCAAGAGCACCAGGCTAGATGGGGAGTGGACCATCTAACAATGGGCAACAGTGTCTGAGCCTCAGGCAAGGGCCCAGCTAAAGTGTCCTATTACAGAAGGAATGCTGATGTTCTTGGATGGGATGCTAGGTGCAGTGTAAAGGAAGGACTCTGAGTGCAGAGAGGGAGAAGCTCTGGGCTGGGTGAGACTTCCAGGAAGACACATGCCATGGAAATAATTCCCAACAGTGACAGATAGGGTCATCAAAATCCTACCGTGTATAAACACTTCCCACGCCTTATTTCTTTGTTTTACAGATGAAACAGCTAAGCTCAGAAGGCTTACATAACTTAGCCAAGATCCAAGGAAAGCACTTAGGTTAGGAGACTCAGCACCACCTCCTTTCCATCATACCACGGATGCTGCTGAGCTAACAGGCAGCTGAGGACCGACTCTAGGGACCAGCTGGGATGTACCTGAGGACACTTCACTAGTGAGCAAGAGATATTTCAGCAGGCAGGTGTTAATGCACACCACTGTGCTGTTGCTGTAGTTTTATAGACTACTCTAAAAATGGCACACAGCAAAGACAGAGGCCACTCATTGCTGTTCTGTGACATCTAGGTCCTCAGCTAGAAGCAGAGGCTTGAGAAGCAGAGTGATTTGATGTTTCATACGACACCACCTCTGGTGTTTGAGGTCTCTATGGACCTCTGGGTATAGTTTGTCCGTATGGAATGACGCCAGCTCTTTCAGCCTGGTGGCCGGCTTCTGTAGGCTCAAAGGAGACAAGAGTCAGTTGCTTATATTTCTTTTGACTCCAAAACAGTGCACCATGCACTGTATAAATTATATTCAATGAAGTGCCAGCACAAAGGGGAGGTGAAATAGACTTAGCCTTTGTGTATATGGTGTGTGTGTATGTGTGTATTGTGTGTGTATGGGTACACATGTGTATGGTGCCCAGAGATTATGTCACTCACTCTCCAATTTATTTTTATTTTTTAAAGATTTAAGGAAATATTTTATTTGGTGTGTGTGTGTGTGTGTGTGTCTCCTAGAGCTGAAATTACAGATGGTTGTGACCCACCTGACATGGTTCTTAGAATAAAACCCAGGTCCCCTGGAAAAGCAACAGACAGTCTTAGCTGCTGAGAAATCTCTCCAGCCTTATTTTCTGAGCCAAGGTCTTTCACCAATTCGCCTACACTGGATGGCCTGGAAGAGCTAGGGATCTAAGCTGTCTTACCTCCACAGCTCTGGGTTACAGGGGTGTGCTGTAAGGCCTGGCTTTTCACCTGGTTGCAAGGGATCCAAACTCAGGCCCTCATACCTGTACATGACAAAGACTTTAGCAACTGAGCCACCTTCTCAGCCCTGGATTCAGTCTCTTCATAGGAAGCAGCAAGGCTCAAGAAGGGTGTGTGGAATTAGAAATACTGCCTGAAGCCATTTTTGGAAAATACAATCTGTCACAGACATCAACATGTTTGCCAACAACTGGCTGAACGTGGCTAGGTAGCTAACTGGGAAGGAAAATGTTGTATTCAAATGCCATGGTCTCTAGTAAATGTCAGAGTGGTGAAAGAGAATTAGGAAAATTCTAGAGAGGCAAATTAGCTCAAATGCAAATGGAGAAGAATTTGAAAAGGCTCTCTTAACTGATGATCTTTCAAAAAAGCAGTTGACATCACCTTTGGTTCAGGCCACTGCCTTTATTTCTTAGGGGGACCTCCACTAGGCAGAGCCCTGTGCCCTGGAGAACCTTCCACAGCCCAGTCCCAGGCAGGAGTACCAAAGCTTGTCTTGGGCCTGCCTGGTTTCTTTCATGGCTTAACCCTCAGCCTCCTTTTCCTAGAGATTGGGCATTTCATTAAACCAGGGCTTGAACTCAGGAGTAACGACCACCTTTATATGTACTGGCTCTTTACTGGCAAGCTATTAGAGGGAAGACATCGTTCTATAACATTGCAGAAATAAAGCCCAGAAAATTATGCTAAAAGCTCCACCACCCAGGATAAATGTTATAGGAGGCATTAACCTTCCATAAAAATCCCTTTGCTAGGCAGGAATTTAAATGACAGTCACTGTGAGAGGAGATATTTAGCCTGAGAAACATATTATACTGCCACCTTCTCTTAGAATAGCAAGCTCGTTGGTTATCAGCAATTGAATATTGTCCATCTTTTTCACATGCATGCTCAGAAATAAAGCAAATATGTACATGCAGGTTGGTGTGTGTCAACTCATATTGCATTTTCTATTTCCCTGGAAGCTGGATATCTAGTCTTTGCTGTTATTTAGGGAAACTCAATAAGAAATTAATATTCAAGCAGAGGTGAAGCAAGCCCCCACACTGCTAGTCTTGAGAAAAAAAGAATATTTTTCTCCCTAAGGCTTTAAGTGTGATTCTGTGGTGAGTGTGCTAGATCAGAAATTACAAAGAATATGTAAGATTTGAATCTTTCATACAAACAAGCCAGAAGATACACCTAATGAAGGTTTTTATACAGAAGCTTATCCATGGTCTAGACTCAGGAAAGAGGGGTCTACCTTACTGATTGTTCCCATTGTCCCAGTGTGAAAGCCATCTTACAGAATGAGAATGTGAAAAACCCCCTGGATCAGAATGGCTCAGTTGCTGCCTATCTGCCTCTGTCCTTCCAGAGTTTGATATGGGAAGATGTTCTATTTCCCATGGGCTTGGTGGATGTAAATTTTTAACACTGACCCCTGGACTTCATTGCTTCTGTGCCTGAGATTTCACAAACAGGGCAGTATCTTTTTTTCCCTGAGGGACTAGCTTTGTAAATAGGTTTGGGAGACCCAGAATGGAAACCTAACCATGGTGGGTACTTATGGATCCACTCTTGCCTGTTAGCTCAAGTCATCAAGTTGGCAGACTACGAGGCAGTGAGGACATATCTTGGAGTGTTTTAAGACTTTCTGTAGAAAAAAAGCATGATAATAAAATCTACTGAGATTAATTATAGAAGATAGAGACCATGCAAAGAAGAAGAAAAATTAGAGGAGGAAGTGGAGGAGAAGGAGCAGGAAGAAGAGGGGGAGGAGGAGGAGGAAGAAGAAGGGGAGGGGAAGGAGGAGGAGGAAGAGGGAGAGGGGGAGGAGGAGGAGGAGGAAGAGGAGAAGGAGGAGCAGCAACAGCAGCAGCAATAACCACGGCTGCCAGAAGAGGTGGTGCTTGCTTGTAATCCCAGCATTTGAAGGCAGGGAGATCAAGAGTTCAAGGCCACCTTTGGCCGTATTATAAGTTTGAGGACAGTTTGGGCTATATGCAACCATACCTTAACAAAATGAAAGAAAAAATAAAGAGAAAAAGCAGAGAGAAAGAAAGAGAGAGAGAGAAAGAGAGAGAGAGAGAGAGAGAGAGAGAGAGAGAGAGAGAGAGAGAGAACAGGGAAGAAATGAAGGAAAAGAGAAAGGAGGGAAAATGAAGATAGAAGGAAATAGGAAAATGGCTCTTCTGAAAAGTTTTATATAGTTTTCTCATGCAAGATAATAATGCAACTTATTGAAATGTATTTTAAAAATCATTAAAAAGACATTTGAAAGTCTTATATTTTATAATAGATTAGGGTGAAAAGAACCTATGTCATAGCTGGGCTCAATGAAATTTGCTACTTCAGGAGGACTATTCGCTGTAGACTGGTTTGGGCTGGGAACTGCACACAATAATTTCATTTGATTTCTGTAGGTGTCTCACTTTCCGGCATCAGAAAAACAAAATGCAGGAGGTCCACTAGCTTCCCGCTGGTGCTGGTTTACCTAGAGGAGATGGGCTCATCCGTCACCACTTACCATCACTTTCAGTTTTAAGAATCTATGTTACTTCGTTCTTTCTTCTTTTGAGACAGGATCTCATATAACCCTGGCCAACCTTAAGCACGATCTGTAGTTGAAGTTGACTTTGAGCTTTTGATCCTCCTGCCTCCACCTCCCAAGTGCTGATATTTAATCACACTGGGTCTATATGGTCCTGGGGAACAACTCAAGACTTTGTGCATGTCAAGCAAACCCTGTATCAACTGAGTCACCTTGCCAGCCCAGAACTGCTTGGAGTTTCATGGCCAGCAACTCTTTAAAGATGTTTCTCTTTAGGAGAAACATCTGATTCTACCATTCAGTGAAGTATATTTGATAAACAAATTCTTGAAGTTTTAAACAGATGACCATTGTCTTCTGTTGTCTTCAGGATCATTGTTGGAGTCTGAGGCATTATTGTCTGCCTTTTGCTGGAGCCTAATCTTGTTGTAAGTATGTATTCTACTCCCACGATCCCCCCCAGAGCAGCCAGAATGACCTTTCAAGCAGTATGGTAAGATATGTCTCTTAGATCAGCAGCATGGCAGACACCTACCCAAACTCTGCAGTCTGCATGCTTCGCAGTGACCAAGGACACAGGTGAGAATTTCATCCAAATGTCCATGCTAGCTTGGATACCCATACAACCCAGCTAATATGGGAACTATCACCGCCTCCCCTCTTCCCCTTGAGGTCCACCTTCCTTCCAGCCTACTTCCCCACAGGCTGATCCAGTGACCTGTCCAAATGCTACAGCCTGCAAGCCTCCCAGGAGATGCACAGTAACCAAGGGCACAGGAGACCTGCTCTAATCAGAGACACAGGAGGCCTACCCTAACCAGAATCAACACTGCCTGCCTCCAGGGAGACCAGCCCTAACTCAGGTCACAGAGGTCTACCTGCCTCTAAGGAGACTTGTTTCAGTCAAAGAGACGCAGGTCAGTTAACACCAGGGAGAACCAGATAGTCAGAGGCAAGTGCAAGAACGTAAATGACAGAACCCAATGCACTTCGGCACCATCAGAACCCAGATCTCCTACCACAGCAAGCCCTGGCTAACCTAACATGCCTGAAAAACAAGATAATGGCTTAAAATCCTATCCCATGAAGATGATAGAAGCCTTTAAGGAGGATATAAAGAACTCCTTTGAAGAAATACAGAAAAAGACAGGCAAACAGGTAGAAGCCCTTAAAGAAGAAACAAATAAACCTTGAAAAAAATACAGAAAAATACAATCAAGCAGGTGAAAGAATTGAATAAAATGGTCCAGGAACTAAAAATGGAAATAGAAACAATAAAGAAAACACAAAAGGAGGCAACCTTGAAGATGGACAACTTAGGAAAGAGATCAGGAGTTACAAATGCAAGCATTCCCAACAGAATACAAGAGATAGAAGAGAGAATCTCAAGCGTAGAA
Source organism: Grammomys surdaster (assembly GCF_004785775.1). Lineage (NCBI taxonomy): Eukaryota > Metazoa > Chordata > Mammalia > Rodentia > Muridae > Grammomys > Grammomys surdaster. Next base: position 4,092,976 of record NW_021604782.1, read on the forward strand.
GATACCATAGAAAATATTGACATGTTGGTCAAAGAAAATACAAAGTGTAAAAAGTTCCTAACCCAAAACATCCAGGAAATTCAGGACACAATATAAAGATCAAGCCTAAGAATAGTAGGAGTAGAAGAGTGTAGCAGGTAATATTTAAAAATGACCCGGATGCTGGCTGACTAACCCAGCGGAGGTGCTCTGCTTAGATCAGGCATCATGTTTTGCAGCCAGAAGCCAAGCACACCACAGCTAGAAACAGCCAGAGGCCACGAGTGCCACAACTAGACCCATGAGACACCAGCATGGTGGCCAGCTCTGCCAATCTACCATGCTGTCTCCACAAAGCTTGGCTGAATCCCAGATAATACCCACCATCCACGTGGTACCCGGTAGAAATGAGACTCTAAAGCTTAATTACTATTCAAGGGCTTTATATATTTAGAAATGCTCAATTTACAATTTGCCCACACAATTAGAGTTGTTTCCCAATAGCTAACCTTAAGATATAAATTGTTACTCAGGACTGTTCTGGACCCATGCGTGGTTCTCCATGGCTGCTACATATCTTGTTCCCCTCCTTGCTTGTTCCTTCTCTTCCTCTCTTTCTCTTTCTCTCCTCCTTCCTCCCCAATCACTGTGCTTATTGCAAATAATGTAGTAGCAGCAGGAAACCATCCTGCTACAGAAGAGGGTGATGAATCCCAGCTCAAAGGGCCAGAAAACATCTTAAACAAAATCATAGAAGAAAACTTCCCTAACCTAAAGAGAGAGGTGGCCATAATTGTACAAGAAGCCTACAGAACACAAAATAGATTGGACCAGGAAAGAAAATCCTCTGGTCACATAATAATCGAAACACTAAATGCATAGTACAAAGAAAGGATATATTAAAAGCTGTAAGGGAAAAAGGCCAAGTAAAATATAAAGGCAGACCAATCAGAATTACACTAGGCTTCTCAACAGAGACTCTAAAAACCAGAAGATCCTGGACAGATGTCATCCAGATTCTAAGAGGACACAAATGCCAGCCTAGAGTACTATACCCAGCAAAATTCTCAATCATCATAGATGGAGAAACCAAGATATTCCATGACAAAACCAAATTTAAACAATATTTTTCTACTAATCCAGTCATACAGAGGATACTGGAATGAAGTCCCCGACACAAAGAGAGTAACTACACCCAAAAACCCGTAAGACTAATCAGATCACAACAAACCTAAAAGAAGTGAATCATACACACATAATACCACCTCCAGCAACAAAAATTGTCCAGGAACTGACAATCATATGTGTTTACTATCTCTCATCATCCATGAACTCAATACCCCAATAAAAAGACACAGGCTAACAGATTGGATACGGAAGCAGGATCCAGCGTTTTGCTGCATACAAAAAACATACCTCAGTGACAAAGACAAATACTACCTCAGAGTAAAAGGCTGGAAAAAGGCTTTCCAAGCAAATGGTCCCAAGAAACAAACTGAAGTTGTCATTCTAATATCCAATAAAATAGACTTTCAACCAAAAGTTATCAAATGAGATAAGGAAGGACACTTCATATTCATCAAAGGAAAAATCCAACAAGACGAAATCTCAATCCTAAACATCTATGCCCCAAATGAAAGGTCACCCACATTCATAAAGAAAACTTTATTAAAGCTTAAAACACACATTGAGTTTCACACAACAATAGTGGGAGACCTCAACAACCCACTCTCACCAATGGACAGGACATTGAAACAGAAACTAAACAGAGACATAGTGAAACTAACAGAAGTTATGAACCAAATGGATCTAACAGATATCTACAGAACATTTCACCTCAAAACAAGAAAATATACCTTCTTCTCAGTACCTCATGAGACCTTCTTCAAAATTGACCATATAATCGGACATAAAACAAACCTCAACAGATATAAGAAGATTGGAATAACCCCATGCATTGTATTAGACCATCATGGAGTAAGGCTAGACTTCAATGAAAACAAAAACAACAGAAAGCCCACATACTCATGGAAACTGAACAACTCTGTGCTCAATGATAACTTTGTCAGGGAAGAAATAAAGAAAGATATCAAAGACTTCATAAAATTCAATGAAAATTAAAACACATCATACCCAAACTTATGGGACACAATGAAAGCTGAGTTAAGAGGAAAATTCATGGCACTAAGTGCCTTCATAAAGAAATCAGAGAAATCCCATACAAGCAACATAACAGCACACCTGAAAGCTCTAGAACAGAAAGACGCAAACACACCCAATAGGAGTAGATGGCAGGAAATAGTCAAAATCAGGGCTGAAATCAATCAGTTAGAAACAGAGAACAATACAAGGAATCAACAAAACCAAAATCTTGTTCTTTGAGAAAATCAACAAGATAGATAAACACTTAGCCAAACTAATTAAAGGGCACAGAGACAGTATCCAAATTAACAAAATAAGAAGTGAAAAGTGAGACATAACAACAGAGAAAACTGAGGAAATTTAAAAATCATCAGAACGTACTACAAAATCCTATACTCTATAAAACTGGAAAATCTAGATGGAATGGATGGTTTTCTAGCCAGATACCACATACCAAAGTTAAATCAAGATCAAGATCAAGGTCAAGTAAACTTTCTAAACAGTCTCAAATCCACTAAGGAAATAGAAATTGTCATCAAAACCTCCAAAAAAAAAAAAAAAAAAAAAAAACAACCAGAAAAAAAAAAGCCCAGGGTCAAATGGTTAAATGGTTTAGTGTAGAATTTTACCAGACTTTCAAAGAACAGCTAATATTGTTACTCCTCAAACTCTTTTACAAAACAGAAACAAAAGAAACACTGCATAATTTATTATGAAGCCACAGTTACTCTGATACTTAAACCACACAAAGACAGAACAAAGAACGAGAACTTCAGAACAATCTCACTTATAAATATAGATGCAAAAATACTCAATAAAATTCTTACAAATGGAATCCAAGAACACATCATATCAATCATTTACTACGATGAAGTAGGCTTCATCCCAGGGATGCTGGGATAGTTCAACACATGGAAATCCATCAACATAATACAGTATATAAACAAACTAAAGTAAAAAACCCACAAGATTATCTAATTAGATGCTGAAAAAGCCTTCAACAAAACACAACTCCCCTTCATGTTAAAAGTCCTGGAGAGATTAGGAATTCAAGGCACATACCTAAACATAATAAAAGCAATATATATCAAACCAACAGCTAACATCAAATTAAATGGGGAAAAACTAGAAGCAATCACACTAAAATCTGGGACAAGACAAGGTTGCCTACTCTCTCTTTATCTGTTCAATATAGTATTCAAAGTTCTAGCTAGAGCAATTAGACAACAAAAGGATATCAAGGGATACAAGTTGGAAAAGAAGTCAAAGTATCACTATGTGCATTATGATATATTATACATAAGTGACCCCAAAAATTCCATCAGAGAACTCCTGCAGCTAATAAAGAACTTCAGCAAAGTGGCAGGATATAAAACTAACTCCAAAATACCCCAATAGCCTATAAAGTTTATCATATAAGTGATAAACAGGCTGAAAAAGAAATTAGGGAAACATCACCCTTCACAATAGCCAAAAGTAATATAACATATCTTGGTGTAACTCTTAACCAAGCAAGTTCTATATGACAAGAACTTAAAATCTCTGAAAAAAAATCTAAGAAGACCTCAGAAGATGGAAAGACTTCCAATGCTCATGGATAGGTAGGATTAACATAGCAAAAATGGCCATCTTACCAATAGTAATCTATAGATTCAATGTAATCTCCATCAAAATTCCAATAGAATTTTCACAGACATGAAAAGAGTAATTCTCAACTTCATATGAAAAAACCAAAAACCCAGTATAGCTAAAACAGTTCTCAACAATTAAAGAACTTCAGGAGGAATCTACATCCATGATCTCAAGCTGTATTACAAAGCAATAGTGATAAAACCTGCATGGTATTGGCACATTGATAGATAGGTGTACCAATAGAATAGAATCAAAGACTCAGAAATAAACCCGTATATCTATGGCCCTCAACATAAAATCAGATACACTGAATCTGATAGAAGAGAAAATGGAAAAGAGCCTGGAATTCATTGGCACAGAGGAAAATTTTCTGAACAGAACACCAATGGCTCAGGCTCTAAGATCAGTAGTTGATAAATGGGACCTCATGAAACTAAAAAGCTTCTGTAAGGCAAAAGACACTGTTAATAGGACAAATCAGCAACCTACAGATTTGGAAAAAAGTTTCACTAACTCTACATATGACAGAGGACTAATATCTAAAATATATAAAGAATTAAAGAAATCAATCTCCAAAATCCCAAATAACCCAATTTAAAAAACAGGGTACAGAGCTAAACAGAGAATTCACAACAGAAGGATCTTGAATGGCTGAGAAGCACTTAAAGAAATGTCCAAAATCCTTACTTACCAGAGAAATACAAATCAAAATGACCCTAAGATTCCACTTTACACCAATCAGAATGGCTAAGATCAAAACTTCAAGAGACAGCATATGCTGGTGAGGATGTGGAGAAAGAGGAACACTCCTCTGTTGGTGACGGGATTGCAAACTGGTACAACCACTCTGGAAATCAATATAGTGGTTCCTCAGAAAATTGGAAATAGTTTTACCTGAAGACTCAGCTATATCACTCTTGGGCACATACCCCAACGATGCCCCACCATACCTCAAGGACACATGCTCCACTATGTTCACAGCAGCCTTATTTATAATAGCCAGAAGCTGAAAACAACCCAGATATTCCTGAACCAACCTCTCTTTTGGTCCCTTGCCTGGGCAATCTAAAAGTCCTGGCTTGTCTCCTTGCCTAGCCAATAGCTGTATGACAATTCTTTATTATCAGTCGAAGCCAGCTGGGGGCAGGGACCTTCAAGTTTGGAAGTGTGGCTTTTGGCAGCTGAAATAAGAACCAATTCCCAACACTCTTCACCTAGAGCTCACAAAATAAGTAAGCTGGTAGCCAGTGGACTCCAGGGAGCTGTTTGTTTCCACCTTCCCACTGCTGGGATTACCAGCATTTTGGCTTTTTCCATGAGTTCTGGGAATCATTATTGATCTTTATGCCTGCAAGGTAAGCACTTTACAAACTGAGCAATCTCCTTGGTCCTCTGCTGGCTTTCGATTTTGTCTAGAGTAAGATTGCAACTTTTAACCTTAGTCTGTGATGCTCAATATGACCTGTGTCAGTCCTGTTTTCGTCTCCCCGCCACTCTCTGCCTTGCTCTTCAAGCTCCATCTCTTCCAACTGGCATTTGAATTTTCTTTTAGAAAAGAGTAACCTCGTCTGTTTCTTGCTCACTCCTCACAGCTTCGTGCACTCCTCCCCGGCTCTTCACAGGGCTGTATTACTACTCTTCAGACCACAGTTCCTTAGTGGTGCTCTGGCCACCTTCTTTGATGCAGGCTCTCAGCCCATCACCTTCTGTTTCAGCACCGGCACTAAGTACTGTGTGACAGCCAGCCTGGCATTATTTGATGCATGGTTTATATGCTCAGTACTGGTTCCCCTTCCTCCTGTGTGGTCTAGAAGCACGGGAGAGCAGGAGCCTGGCTCATGCATTGTTTGCTGTTGTATCAGTGGTGGACACCTGGTTTTCTGTTGCCACCAATCTCTCAGCTCCATTCCACTCCTGACATCTGGTGCTTTCCACATTTCCTACAGCTGTCCCCACCTCAGCAGCTTTCCTAGAAGTAGCTTAGTTACAACTCCCCTCCATATGGAAATGTAGCCTCAGTTTGCGTTTCCCTTCTGTTGGGGACTCTTAGGCACTGTTCAAGATTTGCCACGTGCCACTGTTTGGGTGAAAGGTAAGCCTTAAACAGCACTGTCCAGGAGGGCAGATAGATTTTCTTGTTGCTACGAACCACTGTGATGGTTGGGGGGAGGGGGACTGTCTACTATTAGTAACACCTCAGCCAGGCTGAACAAGCATTCTGGAGAGAGGATGCTCTCCTACTGTGACACAGTGTAACTTATGCGTCACCCATCCCAGCCCCAGAACAGGGGCTTCTCATCACAAATCCTAGTCTGAAAAAGGCCATGAGTAGCTGGAGAAGGCAGGCTGCACAGTGTCACCTGGATCTGAACTACGTGGGGGACCCTAGAAGGGCACCTGTCCTGCTTTCCTACCTGTTAGATCCCCTTTCCCATTGCACAATCTGTCTAGGGATGGGGATGAATAACTTACAGGCTCTTTGGTACGCTGGATACTCTAAGACATATCACTGAATGTTGTAAGGTTTGTTTGTTTTTTGTACTACGTCCATTTCCCAAATAGAGGGACATAGAGGCTCTTAGAAAGATTAAGTAACTTACTGCAAGCACCAGTGTTGAGTGGTTACTTTGTAACCTCTTTGTCTCACCTTGGGATTCCAGTCTTAGGGCTCTTGGAGAAGGAGCCACAGCAAACCAGGTTTGAGAAGCCCGTGTGGCCGGTGGAGAGTGCTAGGATTGTATCTGGCATATTTCCAACAACCTCGCTTTGTAGCTTAAACAAGTAAAATTAGGCAAATTGTAGCAGATGTCAAGATAAAGGCCAATAAACTGAAGAATCTTCTGCTTAACAGGGAAAACAAAAACATTGAACTCTAAAATTAAAAAAAAAAATCTTCATTACATTCTCACTGACATCATGGCCTTTGGGGGTCACAAGAACTCTAAACATTTCTTCAGCCAGTAAACCAGCCTTCTAGAAGGTATGTGAGGGCCAGAAGGAGGAGATACTGAGCACTGTCTATGGGGTGCCAGTGCTGGGCTAGCATCTGCTGGGATGTCAAGATGGAGATGGCACAGCCCTGGCTCCTGCAATATCAGGCTAGGGTGGCAGCTGGGGACAGGTAAGTGTGCAGTTGTATGTCCTGTGGTTTGACTGTGACTAACCGGAAAACTAGGAGCCTACGGCAGTGGAGGAGAGAAGTGCACACTGAAGAGAAGTGAGCTTTGAGATGAGGCTTGAGGGACAAAAAGCAGAAAAAAAAAGGGAGGGGGAAGGGGAGATAGAAGGATCAGTATGGGCAAAATTATAGTATTATAGTCACAGGTCATGAGTGCTATAGAAGGCAGTGGGAAGGAGGCTAGATGAGTTAATTAGATATGTATTTCATTAAAAATATGTGTGTGTGCGTGCGCACGCGTGCGTGCGCTGGAGGTCTTGATGCTATGTGCTCAGGAGTGCAGGTGCTTGTGGTGGCCAGAAGAGAGCTTCAGATGCCCTGGGGTTGTTATTACAAGTAGTTGTGAGTCACCTGACATGAAAGCTGGAAGCAAATGTGGTTGTCTACAAGGGTAATACGAATTCCGAGCCATGTCTTCAGTCCCTGGAGAAGTTGGTGAGAACAAGACCATGAAGGCCCTGTGTGTCAGCTTCTGGAATAGACTAGAAGAACATGGCTTTACTAGTCCATGTGATCTTAACACAGTCTTGAGCATGGCTATAGTAATTCAAAACTGAGTGGAAAAGCTGTCTCAAGCATTTAAGAAATTCTATTGTGGAGTTCTTCTACTGGGGTGGCAAAATGGGCACAAAATAGATGCTCAGTGGATGAATGAAAGCATAGCATTATGGATAGATCACTGTAGGCACACAGTAGACATTTATATGGTGATCCACACTCACACATACCAGTTATATAATTTCTATGATAAATAGATATTTTTAGTTAAAATATTTACTTTCATAACAGAAAGTGAATGCAAATTATGGCAATTTTAAAGCACCTAATGCTTCATACCATATGATGACAAATTGTTCTTAGCAAATAATTCATATTTAGTAACAAGGTTTTCTGCTTGATTGCTTATTATTTTGTTGTACTATTATAGATATTGTATTTGATCTTAGAGTGGAATTTGCTGTTCCATGTCATTAAATAAATTCTCTGGGATATAATTTATTTTGCTCCTCAGAGAATAGAAGGAATTCAGTAGCTCTGAAGCATGTGGCTGTTTTCAATGGAGCTAGGGAAATACAAAACACCTTTGCTGTGGTTTTCTTCTTTGGTAGATGTATTCATAAAGACAGGTTTCTTTTCTTGGCAAAGATGATGCTGAAGACAGGGATGTATTTGTGGTCTGATGGAGGTGGGCTGCATTTTCAATTCATGACAATTTGTCCTACAGGGATAGACAGCCACCTACCAAGTGCTTCCAATTAGATTTGCACCTTCTCTTGGTATTCTGTCCTCATCTTTCATGGCATTTAAATCAACAGTGATTTCCATATCTGAGGTACACAATATCTGCACATTCTGCTCCCATGAGGAAGATGTGGGGTCTGTGTGCCCCTCCACGGGATCTGGGCAGATTTTATGGCTATCAGACCAATAGAACATGGGAGCAATTGGGATGTGAGAATTTCTGGGCTCAGCCCTTAGTAGCCTGGTAGCTCCCTTTCCTTCCCTTTCTCTTGGAAGACTTTTGAAGCATTTAGCCACTGAGCAGAATACCTGATGACCCCAACACTGTTTGTACTAGAAAGTGGCTGTGTAGGTAGTCTAGTCAACTGCCCTCAATGAGCCCTGTAATTCAGGTAGCTCCACTAAGGCATTATGCTATATTGGAAAACCATTTTGGAACCTCTAGACTGAACCCTATCTGCCAAATAAATGCATAAATGCACTGTAGCCTCTAACTACACCATGTGGCACAGAAACACCTAGCTGAACTCCATCTGAATTTCTGAGCTTCAGAATTGTGGTATATAACAAAAATTGTTTTTCTTTAAGCTGTGATATTTTAGAGTAGTTTGTTATGAAACAATTGACAACTGAAGCACTTCCTACTAGTGTTTATTATTATTGCCTTCTAAGGATAAACAGATCATACTTACTTTATTGATGTCTGCGTACTTGAATAGTTAGCTCAGTCTTAGCACATAGCAGGAGCTAAATAAAGAAGGAGACTTTCATGTCATATGATAAACAGAGCAGTTAAAACCAGGTGAGGATCCTTGCTTTACACCCCCTGGTTTTCCTCCCACGTGTGCTTGTGTTTTGATAATAAACTCTTCTACTTTATTTGCATATGGCATTCAACTTTATAGGATACATGGTATATATGTATGTTTTAGAGTTTCTACTTCTGTTATGAACTGCCAAAGACAAAAGCAACTTGTGGATGAAAGGGTTTTTAACTTATACTTTAGGTAAAAGTCTACCCTTGAGGTAGGTCGGGGCAGGAACCTGGTAGCAGGAATTGACGCAAAGGCCATGGAGGACTGCTGGTTACTGGATGCTATCTATCAGCTCAGGTGTGGTCTAACCTGAAGTGAACAGGGCCTTCCCATACTAATCATTAATCAAGAAAATGCACCAAAAGCTTGCCCACAGGCCAGTCTGGTTGGGGCATTTTCTCAGTTGAGGTTCCCTCTTCCGAAGTGACTCTACATTGTTCAGATAAAACTAGCCAGCACAGTGTATATAACTGCATATTAGTCTAATTGTAGAAATGACATTTAGGGATAAATACATGTATGTATATATACATACACACATTTTTCTAGAATATCTCACATACCAAGTTTTTCTGATTATAAAATAATTAATTTTTGGTTTCGCTAGTTTTTGATATGTTGCTGAATGTATAAACAAGCACATTTATACAGTGGAAGGATGGTTTCCTTGCTTGAGTTGCTTTGACAGCCAAGCTTCTGCTTTGTCAGTATCCACAAATCATAACCCTTAGGAAGACATTCATTAAGCCAGAACTGGGTGCTTTGTCTTTTCAGTACATAATTCTGTACCAGCGCCACTGATTCTAATTATTATAATTATTGCTGTGTTTGGTTTCAATTTCACCTTCTATACCACAGCACCAAATAAACACTTAGTGACTCTTGAAGCGTTTATCAACATCTCTGTACATCGTTTCTGTCTTGTAGATGGTAGCCTTTTGAAACTGGCCAAGCAGACATGACCAGTGCAATAGTTCGCTAGTAGAATTCTGTGTGGCTTCAATAATGGTCTTCAGAGTAGCTCCTTATAATGAATAGGAAATGCTTTGTGACTTTTTAGCAGGCTGTTGTAATGAGTTCCCACCTGAATGCTCGTCATTAGCAGGATCCCTCAACTTGGAAGAGGGTGCAGACCAGGGCAATTGGACAGTAGATCAGACACTTACATTCTGACAATCAGGTTATTTTATGTTAGGTAAATCAGACTCTAATAGCCTCCGTCTTTCATTTGTATATATGCTTTTTCCTAATGGGGATTTCAACGAATTTGGTTGCAATGTATTCAGAGATGGTATTTAAAAAATAGTGCCTGTTAATAATTTATTAATGTGATCAGTGCTGAGGACAAGGCAGAGAACATGTCCATTTAGGGGAGATGGTGATCATATTGTCAGTGATTGTGTAGAAAACTAAATTGTACCAAGGGATCCTTCAGATTTCATCCATGGTTGAAAACAATAAAAAAGAATTGGTACTTAAGGCAAGACTTCTTTGTTTACAAATGACATATAACTCAGACCCTCTTAAACAACTGCTTAAATAGGATTGATGATGATGGTGATGATGATGATGATGATGAGGAGGAGGAGGAGGAGGAAGAAGAGGAGGATTGGTCTAAAACTCAGAGATCCACTTACCTCTACCTCCTAAATGCTGGGATCAAAGTTATGTGTCACCATTCCCAGCTGACTAGTATGACTGAAATCTAGGTCTTTGAGTATGGTTGAGTCTTTGAGTCTAGGTACTTAGATTAGTGTGTTGTGTTGACTTATTGTAAGAAAGTTTTCCTAAGTGGCACAGGTGGCCTCTAGCAACCCAAGGCTCTTAATAATCTTCATGGTTTATTATACCCGTAACAATAGTGAAGGAAATTCTCACTGGCCTCATTTGGGTCATATCATTGTCCCCAAGTGGCCAGAAGGAGAGTGAATCATAATTATCCAGGCCAGGGACATGTTCTTAACCCTGCATATGTGATGTGATATTAACCTAAAGTAAGCCATGTTGATTAAATTAGGTAGTGATAGGTGACTCCATCCAGGAGCCTCAAATCTTTCTTTCCTCAGTAGCTTTTACTCATCATTTGGGACACAAAGGGTGTTATAATTCATGAACTGATATTTGGGTAGAGAGATCTGAGGCTAGACCCATTCTTCTTTTCATTCATTTTATATTTTTGGGGTAGTCACTTTCCCATATGGGATCTCAGAGTGCTTATTTTTTTTTAAAAAAAAGGTATTTGTTTTTATTTTATGTGCATGGGTGTTTTGCATGCACATGTGGCTATGTGCCATGTGTATGTAGAGCTCACAGTAGTCACTAAAAGTCACTGGATCTTTTGGAACTAGAGTTACAAACAGTTGGTAACTACCGTGTGGGTGCTGAGAATTGTGTGTAGCACTATGTCACATGTGGGGTTCTCTGCAAGAGCACCAAGAACTCTTAAGTACTGAGCCATCTGCCTACCCTTCACTATTTTTATGGGAAAGAGGACTCTGGAAGAGATGAGTCTGATACTCCCATCCAGCTTTCTTCAACTGGGAAGATTATTGTAAATATCCAGGAAGGTGGATTCTTTTTCTAAGATAGGGCTTTTCTATGTAGTTATCACTGTGCTGGAACTTGATCTATAGACCAGGCTAGCCTCAAACTCAGTGTTCCAACTGGCCACTGGGATTAAAAAACATATGCCACCAAGGCCTGTCAGGAAGATGAATATGGTGACAGAATCCCTAATCTTCCTGGGTGTGATGGCTCATGCCTTAATCCCAGAACTTGGGAGCCTGAGGCAGGAAGATTGTCAGGGGTTTGAAGCCAGCCTGTGTTATGTGATGAGTTCTAGGACAGCATGATTTCAACATGAATCAACTAAGTTTGTCTTTGCCTCTTAAAAAATAGTTGAGGTAGTCTAGATTTTATTATTATTTGCAAGTAAACTCAAGGAGTGCCTGAAGTCAGTAGTGATGCGGTGACAGCTGCCTTTCCTCAAGTAGAAACAGGTCAGGTCTTCACTGTTCTCAGAGACCTTGTTTCTGAGCTCTTCCTCCAACTTCCCCCACAGCTCATCAGCAATGCTGTCAGGACACTGTTTCTCTGTTGTAAGGTCATTGGGATAAATGGGAAGGTTGGCAGATTGCCTGAAAATGAGTTTGGCTTGAAAGTTCCTTGCCCAAGAAATGGAAAGAAGCCTGCTGGGACAGCCAAAGGGAGAGAAAAGAACGAGTGGCCTCTTCTGAAAGAGCTGCAGCCCTGGAAATGTGGCTAATGGCTGGAGAGGGCTCCTGATGATAACTCACAGTGGCCACTTGGATTTAATTATAGCAACATTTGCAGACAATAAGTGGGTTCTGAGTGAAGCCGGCCTGATGACATGCCAGTGACAAAAGCTCATTTCGATTTCCGGCCAAAATGAAAGATGACTTGGAAATGTTTCCTCTAGAATATACACATATGTCCCCATCACCACGGTTAAATATTTATTCAGATTCCTGGAGTGGAGATGACACTGTCCTAAATTGTGGAAAAAGCCTCAGACTTGGACTCAGGCAACCTGAACTCACTTCTGAAGTTTCTGTTTTGTTCACAGGTGCTCATTTTCAAAATGACGATCTTTGTTCTTTACCATCAGGAAAATTAGCAATTTTGAGGCTAGAGATTTGTTGAGGAACATTCTATTTTTAAAACCGTTCTATGCTTAAAAAAAAAGCTTCTGTTGTTTACATATAATGAAAAGAAGATAAGATTTTTGACATCTACATACTCTCAATAAAAGGATTCATTAGGATGGTAGAAAATTTAAGGATTCTTTATAATAAGCTGTCAGTAGAATTCTCGGAGAAAAATAGAGACTGAAGAGCAAACATTGCTCCTACCCCCTACTCTTTCTTCACTCAATGTCTTTCCTGTGTCAACACTGTACTTGGTACTCTGTGTGTAGGTCAACTCTCTGTGGTGGATTTTATCAAACCCATTTTAAAGGGGAGAAACCTGAGGTCAGACAGATTAAACAACTAGCTCTAAAAATTAACACTCCTTAATAAGCCCGTGGTCTCAGACGTGTTGATTTTCAAGGCTGTAAAACATCAACCTTCTTTTCGCCACTGAATAAAATGGGGTCAGTAAATGGAAGCAACAGAAGAATCCATGTCCCTCACTCCCAAGTTGTGATAGTTCGGATGTCTCCCATAGTCTCAGCCACTACCCAGGGGGTGGCTCTGTTTGGGGAGAGGCCTTGTTGGAGGAGGTATGTCACTGGAATCAGACTGGGAAAGCTTAAAGACTCTCTTACCAGTTTAGAGTTTGCTCTCTTTGCTTCTTCCTTGAAGTTCAGAGATATGAACTCTCAGGTGTTCCTGCCTCTAGGACTACAGCCTGCTGTCTTGACTCCCTGCCATGATGGACTGTTACCACTATGGAACCATAACACCAAATAGACTCTTCTAAAGGTTGCCTTGGTTGTGATTTGTCACAGCAATAGAAACTCAACTGATATACAACTCCAGTAGGTGATATAATAAGGCACAGAGCTGAAATTCAAGACTGTCTGAATCCAAGGGCTCACTTCTTTTACCCGCCTTTTCTCTCCTCTTCTCTTATGTTCCATTTTCCCTTTCCCTTCCCCTCCCTCCCTTATGACCCTCATTCCATCTTCTCGTGACCAGGTCTCTTGTAGCTCAGCAAGATCACAAATTTGCTATGTAGCATAGGATGACCATGAATCAATTCTCTGGCCTCTACCATCCAAGTGCTGGGATTATGGGTGAGTGCTGCCCATACAAGTTCCTAAGGCTTGTTTTATTAACACTACACTGTCTCCTTTTGCATTTCTTCTATGGCTCCCATTTAGTTTTGTAGACTTGTAACTGTGGCCCTAGAAACCATGATTTAGAAGTAGGTTTTTGCAAGATGCCCTGTTTTTGAACTCTAAGCTTTCTGAATAGTGAAAACAAGTCCCACCCAGACTTCCACGGTGCATTTGAGGGTCTGAGGATGGGACTCAATCAGATGTGGTTTTAGCATCTTGCACCCAGCTAGCATTGCAAGAATACCAGCTGCTGCTGATTGCTTTCAATCCATTCAAGTGAACTAATTTTTTAAAAATGAAAATAAGGTGTTTTGCGTTTATGTACAATGAAGTAGTACATTCCAAGAGGATTCTCCTAAAAAGATTCTGATTATGTCTCATATCTATCTAATATTCATGACTCTCAAATGATTAGTTCCTTTGGTTGAATGATTATTTTTCAGGCTTGTAATTGATCTCAGTCATGATATCAGGAAGAGTTTACTCCTTACAAACCTTCCTTACATGTGATGGCTTAAAGAAACAAACAGGTACTTAGACTGTGAATCTGTGGGTCAGCAGCTAGGGCAGGATTCAGATGGGTGGTTATTGGTTGGCCATTGGCTGGAGAGGTAGGGACAACTCCACCATGTTGCTTTTGCCACCCAACAAAATAACATGGACTTGTTCAAATTGTGATTTTACAGGATGCTATGAGAGAGGGAACTGTTCAAATTATTGGGAGTTTTGAAACGTGCCTCTTACTTCTGCTACATTCTGTTTGCTGAAAACAAGTCCCCAAACCCATGTAGACTTTCACATCCTAGTGTTCTGCTGGGAACACTGTGTAGAATACTCTGGAAGACACATAACAATGACAAGGTTGTGGCTGGAGAGACGGCTCAGTGGTTAAGAGCAATTGCTGTTCTTGTAGAGGACCTGGATTCAATTCCCAGCACTCAGTGATGGCTCAGAACATCTGAGAGATGGAGCTAAGGGATCAGATGCTCAGATGCCATCTTCTGGCCTCCTTGGGCACTGTAAGTATAAATGGTGCACGCACACACACACACACACACACACACACACACAAACAAACAATATGTTTACATACTTATACAAATAAATAAGCCATAAAAATGCTATGGTGTAAGAAACCATAAAGTCCTTGAGGGAGATAAGATTTAATGAGAACAGGAAGAATGTAAAGATTAATTTCTCTTGCCTTCTTCTTTCTATGTATTATTTATTTTGATTTTTCCAGCCTCCTTTTACACTATTATCTCTTTTGAACAGATCATAAACTGTCAGAGGTTCTTTTTTATTGCTGTGGTAAAATACTCTGACAAAACAATGTATGTAAGGGCAGGTTTATTTTAGTTCACAGTTCAAAATATCATCATGGAGGGAAAGTCAAGGCTGAATTTGAACTGGTCACATTATAACCACAGTCAGGGAGAAGGAAACAGTGAATACCTAGATTTACTTTTTACATTTATACTGTTCTGGATCACAGTCAGAAAGAGATGTCACCCACAGTGGGTAGACTTTCTACCTCAATCATGCAGTTAAGATAATACCCATAAGCATGCCCAGTGAGAGGCTTGCCTATCAGGTCACTCTCAAGTCCATTAAATTAATAACTGATATTAACCATCTCATAAACTGAGGCTTTAAAAGCATGAACAACTTGACTCCGATCTCCCAGGCGTCAGTGGCCATGCTGGAGTGAAATTCTAGGTCTCCATCTTGTGTGAGATCCTAGAAACTTAGATTAGATTCTGGAAACTTTTAAGTCAATGCTGGTTAAGACTGAGGCAGGCCTGGCATTAACGGGAAGCACTGTGAGAGCATGCAAACCAGTGTGGAAGCAGAAGGTAGAGATCAGAACTGACAGAGTCCAGAAGAGCCAATCAGCAGGAAAGAATGAACACAGGGGCACAGAGTCAGATGATGACTGGCAGGAAGGAGAGACTGAAAAGAGAGCAAGGCAGAGGGATGGTCAGAACTGCAGGGGGATGGTTAGGAGTTCAGGGGAATGGTCAGGAGTGTAGGGTATGGTCAAGACTGCAGGGGGATTGTCAGGACTACAGT
Source organism: Grammomys surdaster (assembly GCF_004785775.1). Classification (NCBI taxonomy): domain Eukaryota; kingdom Metazoa; phylum Chordata; class Mammalia; order Rodentia; family Muridae; genus Grammomys; species Grammomys surdaster. The sequence continues at coordinate 4,108,841 of NW_021604782.1, forward strand.
GGATGGTTAGGACTGTGGGGGAATAGTCAAGAGTGCAGGGAAATGGTCGGGACTGCAGGGGTGGTCAGGACTGCAGGGGAGTGGTCAGGACTGTAGGGGAGTAGTCAGGACTTCAGGGGTGGTCGGGACTGCAGGGGGATGGTCAGGGCTTCACAGGGGTGGTCCAAACTAGTTCAGAGGAATTTATGTTCATGGTGATGGTTCAAAATTACTATTATTATATTGAAAGGGCACTTTTTATACATTTACTCAGCATAGATTAAAAGAGGCCCTTTTTGAGTGGCAGAGATAAAAACAAAGATGGAGTAGATCTGAACAGGCCATAAAAAAAATCTCAAACAGGTGTCGGGAGTGGAAGATATCACAGCAGGAGCCACTACGCTGTGCAAATATGTGGTGGAGAGACTCGAGAGAAAGAGAAGCAGAACAGTCTGAGGACGAGGAAGAACTGGAGATAAGAGGGTTGTGAGGAAGGGCCTAAGTAGCCTGCCCTGCCACAGAAGGCTATGGTGAAGTCCCAGCCTGTGCTGGTGCTGAGGGCCATGTCTGGTTCCCAGGCCAGGCAGCATCAGGGATTTGCATTGATGTCCATGGCTCATATTACCAGCAAAGGCCATGCAGATGTTTCTGCTCTGGGCTGTCACCTGGAACCATGTTGATGTCTGAAGGCTGTGCAGAACTGGCCCTACCTCACACTGGCTGCAGCAATCAGGAGAGTGGGTCCTGCACCTTGCTTGGGTAGCATAGTAGAGCTGGCCCTGGTGGTATGGGTGGTATGGAACTGGCCCCAAGGGCATGAACATGGGAGTACTTGCCGTGGTAGTGTGGTGGTGTGAGTACAGGAGAGCTGGTGGACTGACCACTTAGACTATCACTTAGACTTTGAGTTGGCCCACCCCAACGTCTACCCCATCTATGGACTGTTGGAGTTTGTGAAGGGGTGAGTCCTGAAGATCCAAAGCTGCAGGATCTCCATGACACAGCACAGGTCAACAATAGGATATCTGAGAGGAGTCCCAGTGAGGATCCAGTATTGAGAGTGTAGCAGAAGCCAGAGGCCTTGAACTACACCAATGATTCATTGCAATGAACATTTGCAAGTAAAGATATGTGGGCAAAAGAGTACACTGTGTGACACTGTAGCTTCCATGACAAGATTATCTATCTATCTATCTATCTATCTATCTATCTATCTATCTATCTATTATCTATCTATCTATCTATCTATCTATCTATCTATCATCTATCTATCTATCTATCTATCTATCTATCTATATTACTTTTTTATTTTGGGGGCAGGGGAGGTTGCAAATGTAGAGAGTAGATAGGAAGGGACAGGGAGATGCATGGGACTGGGGTGCATGATATGAAATTCACAAAGAATTACTAAAAAGTTAAAAAAAAATCTCAAATAACCATAAGGAAAGTGGCAGAAACTGTCAGAATGAGGATCTAGGGGGAGGAGAAGAGATACAGATAAATTAGAACAAACAAAAATAGAAACAAAACTAAAGAAGAAAGCTACTGATCTGAGAGCATGAGCTTGGTAAGGAGGAGACAATTCTAACACCAAATGTTGACAACTAGTAGCAAGAGCTTTAGCCTTGAGGGTCGTGGAGGAAGCGTAAGCCTAGAGCTCCAGCTACCATGAATGTAGAAGACTGGCTTGGACCCATTCAGACCCTGGCTGCAGAGCATGATTAGTGCTAACATCCGTACTAACTTATTAACGATTTTTTTCTTTAACAACAACAAAACCAACAACAACAAAAGACATATTGCTTTCTATAATGGCAAAAGTTTAGGAGGTCAAGGTTGGAGACATGACTTGGTGGTTTGCTACTCCAGAGGACTGACTGGGGTTCAATTCTCAGTTGTGAACATGACAGCTCACAACTGTTCGTCACTCCATTTCCAGGGAATGTAACACCCTTCTATGGCTTTTGAGGGCACCAGATACTCCTGTGATACACAGACATTCATGCAGGCAAAACACCCATACCCATACATATAAAAACAAAAAAGCAGCATGTACTCATTGTAAGACATTTAAAAAAGTCTGGGGAGCAACGATAAAAGATAAAAATCACCCACTAACTACTCATCTGGAGAGAACAACTGAGCAATTTAAAGAACTCCCCCAAATCTTTATTGTTCTCACTCATTCAACACAGCTGTACCCAGATCAGCTGTGCCCAGATCAGCTGTACCCAGATCAGCTGTATCCAGATCAGTTGTGCCCAGATCAGCTGTATCCAGATGAGCTGTATCCAGATCAGTTGTGCCCAGATCAGCTGTATCCAGATGAGCTGTGCCCAGATCAGCTGTATCCACATGAGCTGTATCTAGATCAGTTGTGCCCAGATCAGCTGTATCCAGAAGAGCTGTGCCCAGATCAGCTGTGTCCTGATCAGTTGTACCCAGAGCACCTGATCTCTGATCATTTTTTCAAGATTTTTAGAAATGGCGTTGTATGTTTGCTTTACAGGTAGCCTTATTGCTGAAATTAATTCTAGGAAGAGTATGGCAATTTCTGCTCTCAGGATACATGAGACTGATCGTAGCACTGAGTCACTCTTCACTGTGACAAAGTACACATTAAAAATCATCAGGAAGTAGTAAACGGGTTGTTGGCTCATGGTTTCAAGGGCTTCTGACCTTGTTTGCTCAACTCTACTTGTCTTAGCATGAGCGTGCTGAGGTAGAATATTATGGAGGGTTGCATGGGTAGAGCACAGTGTTATATTTCACAACAGACAGAGGCAGAAGGACTGAGAGGAAGGGGCCAGGGACAGGAATGTCCTTCTAAGGCACACAGAAGTGACCTACTTGCTCCAACCTGGCACTACTTTCTACCCTCTGTCATTTCCCAGTAGGTCCATGAAATTCTGAATCCATCAGTGGAAGCATTTCATTGATTAGTTCAAAATCTTCATGGCTGTACCACCTCTCTGTGACTGGATCTACCAGCAGTGACCAAGCCTTCTACCCAGAAGCCCACGGAGCCATTGCAACTCCAAACCAACGGTCACTGTAGTCAGATTCGATTAAAAATAAGTCCATTCCCCAAACTCATAAACCCAGTATAGTTATGGATCAGATAATCTGACAGAGACACTTTACAAAACACTGGACCATTTCTCTTCAAAACTGTGAAGTCAACAAAAGCAATGTATACCTGAAGAACTGTCAGTCAGGAGGAACCCAAAGGGACAGAGTGACGAAATGGAATGTGGCATCCCAGAAGTGATGTGAGGACAGAAAAGCGATGCTGGGCTGCAGGAGGGAATGCTGGGAAGGAGTGGGCAGTGTTCCCAGGGAAGATGCCAGACTGAATCTTCAGCATTGGAGGAGGGCGGCAGAGATATCTGAGGGGAGCGTGAATTTAATCTTGACGTACTCATGTTGGCAAGTCAGTTGGATTCGCTTTATATTAATGGAAAAATGTTGACAAGAGAGAACCTGGGTGGGGAGTGTATTTTCTGCAAATGTAAAGCAAATCTGAAAGTTTATGGAAAGCTAGATCAGGTATGTGAACAACTGGAATAGATGAGGAAACATTTTCCAAAAAGTGCTCAAAGGGCAAGTCTATATGTCCCTAACGACGTGAGTCACCCGTGATGTTTAATCCTTGCTAGAAAGAGCCAGAAATCACAGATGGAGTTACTGAAGAGGACTGCACAGTAATCCATATGGTGTATCCCGTGGTGTATAGTGGTCGGGCACATAGGCACTGTACTCAGAATGTTCATTTGTAAATCCCTCTGCTGCTGCTTGTTGGTCTTGGGTCGGTAATCTCACAAGTCAGTGCCTGGCTTGCTCCGTCTGTAACGTGGTGAGGAAACAAGAGTGGTTGCTTTGAGAATGAAATGTGTTGCTATTTGGGTATCAACTGGAACCATGCTGAGTGTTTAGAGTTATAAATGTGTTTTGAAATAAATTCTGAGGGAAAAAATGCTACCTTCTTTGTGTGCATTCGTGTGTGTGTGTGTGTGTGTGTGTATGTGTGTGTGTGAACATTTGTGTAAATGTATCTTGAAGTCAGAGGCCAGTGTCATGTTTTGCTTAATCACTCCCAGCCTTATTTTTGAGACAAGGTCTTGCTGACACAGAAGCTCACCATTTTGGCGAGTAAACTCCAAGGATCGTACCATCTCCTCCCCAGACACTGGAGTTGCAGGGATGTGCCATTGTGGGTGATTTAAAAAAAAAAAACATTAATAGCTTCTTTCTGAACTTCACATCATGAACCCCAATCCCATTCATCTCGCTATTCCTTGGTACCCACCCTCTGCCCTTACAACCTCCCCTGCCCCAAGGGGGGAAAAACAATAAAGATGATAAAACCAAGACCCAAACCACACACGGCTCATCATGGAAGCTGTGGTGTGTCACAGCGTGTCCCACAGTCTTTACTTGGAAATATTCATTGCAGTGAGGCATTGGTTTGGTTCAAGGCCTCTGGTTTCGGCTACACCATCAATACTGGATCCTCTCCTGGACTACTCTTGGTTATCCTGTTGTTGTCCTGTGTCATGGAGATCCTGCAGCTTTGGAACAGCAGGGCTGGCCTTTTCACATGCTCCAGTGGGTCACAGACAGAGTAGATGTTGGGGTGGGCCAACTCAAAGCCCTGGATCTGGGCCTGGAGGCTAGCTGAGTTAGTCAGACTGCCAGCTCTCCTGTGCCCACACCACCAGGGCCAGCTCTCCGGCCCTGCCCCAGGTAGCTCACCCAGTGTTGCAGGCAGCAAGGGGCAGGGCCAGTTCTTTGGTTCTCATGCCCTCATGCTTATACTTACCCTTCCCTTTGCCACCAGGACCAACTCTACCACCTCTACTGTGGTGCCTAGGCGAGGTCAGGCCCTGCTTTCCCAAGTGCTATGGGGCTAGCTGTCCTGCTCTCATGACCTTGGGAGCAGCAATTCCTCCAGCCTGTCACAGGGATGGAGTGGGGGAGGGGTCAGGGTGGGGTAGAGGGCCTCTCTCCTATGCCCACACTGGGGTTAGCTTTTTAATGTCAGTGCTAGGGATTTGAACTCAGGTCTTCTTACATGTATAGCTATGTGCTTACCCTGTGATCCATCTCCCCGTCCTAAGTTATAGCTACTTTTGATTTTCATATTTGTATTCAAGTTAACTTTTCTTTTTTGCTATTAGATTTATTTTGCTATGTTTCATTTCTAACTTCTATTGCTAAACATATTCTTGTTTTAGTTACAGTCATCTTGTTTAACACAATTTCTAAGGCTGTGAATTTGGCTATAATTATAGATTTGGCTGCATTATGTAAGTTTTATTTATGCAATAAGCATGTTGTCCACATTTCCTAAGTATATACTTTGAAATTTCCACCAATAATTTACATGAGATAGTATTTTAATAATTAAAAATACTTATTTTTCTTCATTGTTTAATAAACATTTTAGGGGATGAGAAGATGGCTCTATGGATAAAATTCTTCTGTGAGTATATGGGGACCTGAGTTCAGATCCCCAGTATCCATGGGGAAGTTGAGCATGACAGTGGGTACCTGGAATCCCTGTAGAAAGTGACAGAAACGGGGATTCAAGGGCTTGCTGCTGTCTAGCTGGTCTATCCAGTCTCTGAACTCAGGTAGTAAGATCCTTTATCAAAAAATAAGCTAAGAGTGATTGAGGAAGACACCTAGCATTGACTACTGGCTTCACATAGGCATATGTGCATGTACATATGTATATATACACACATAAGTAACACACACACACACACACACTTTATTCGTTTTCAGTTCCGTCATGCTGTAGTCAGACACTGTGGCAAACCACTACTGATTTGGAGATTCATTTGGGTTTTCATCATCAGAAAATTTACATAATAATTTCAATATAAAAAGGAAATTTATACAGCTTGAGAAAAAAATGAATAACACAGTGGAGCCTTTTGCAAAGCTGGAGTAGGAGTCCTTTCTCAAGCCTTTGTCCCATCTGTCTCTTGCTTTGCCGTCTACTGCCCTTCTCTCCGTGTTTCTAAGTCTTTGGAGGGCTCTGTATGCTTCCCTGGTGCTGTTTCATGTCTTGATTTGTCCATTGTAAGTAGCTCTAATTGGCTCTACAGAACGGAATGTGAAGGTTGTCACCTTTACATTATACTTTCCCCAGTTTAAAATTGTCTTTTTAAAAATTGTGTGTGTGTGTGTGTGTGTGTGTGTACATGTGTGCAGATGTCTACAGAAGCAGAAGAGAGCACCAAGTGCGCCCCTGGAACTTGAGTTACAAGCAGGTATAAGGTGTCCCATGTTGCCTCTGGGAACTCTTCCCAGTCTTTTGCAAGAGCAACAAGTACTGCTGAGCCAGCTCTCCAGCCTCTGCCCCTAATTTTTGATAGTAAAGTGAGTCTTAATTATTTCGTTAATTTACCCTTGCAGCATTAAATTCCCATGTTTGACTAAATAAGTAAATGTTTATTTATTTTTGTTATATGGATATAAATGGCTTTATGTTTTGAATAACTCTACTTTTATTATACTGTTCCATAACCCAGCAAACAGTGCAGTTTTATTTTTACATATTTCTAAGCAGGACAATGAGCCTGTTCCTGTGTCTCTTACCTTTGTTTTTAGATGCATTGGTTTTATATTGCTCATCTCCTATACCAGTTGTGAAGGTTATCAATATATATCAGTGTTTTGCATCATGTTGCATACATTTCCTAGGGTTTTAAATATGTTAATGATATGATCTCTATTCTTCTCTTTTATGGTTTTCTCTTGATTTTGACCAAATATTAAAAAAAAAAAAACCAAAAAACCAAAAAACTTTCAACTCTTTTCACTAGTGTTCTTGCACTGTTATGCTCTTACCTACTGCTAGGAGAGTCATTGTACGGGCTGGAGAGATGGTTCCGTGGTTAGGAGCACTCTGCTTTTGCAGCAGACCTGAGCTCAGTTTTCAGAATCCACACTGGGTGGTTCATGAGTTCCTGTAACCTATGTTCCAAGAGATTCAATACCTGTGGTCTCCTTGGGCATTCACTTGGGCATTCACACTCACAAGCACATAGCTATACACAGACATATATCCACCCCCACATAATAAAAAAATGAAAAATAAGAAAAGATTTATTGCAATGTGGAAGTCTTTGTTCGATTGATCTACCACTTACTTTTGCGTTTCTGTTCTTTGTGCTTTCTTCAATTCTAAGTTTTTGCCATATGGATATGAATTTCTTTACATTTCTAATAGCTCTACTTTTATTTGCATTCTTCCATAACCTAACAGTAAAGCAATGCAGCACTAGGTTTACATTTTTCTAACTCAGGACAACAAGCATATTCCTGCAGCTCTTGGCATTCCCTGTGCCTGTCAGACTTTCAATGCAGCATATGATTTGTAGGTCCACAGCTGATAGTAAGTCATCTGTTCATTTTTGTATTTATTTTTAGGGAATTTTGTTTCCTGGACATTTATTATACTTGAGTCTTATGTTTACTGATTTCATGTGGTCTATTTTTTTCTATACTATGCAAGTAGTTGAGTCTTTGTTTTAAGTTAATCCTTGATCAGTTAGAATCTAACTTCAAGCGTGTTTATGAAGAGTGTATGTGATTTAAAAGCTTTAGAAGTATTTTGATTTTCAGAATGTCTTCTAGCTTCCTTGACTGAGCTGTTTTTTAGTCATTTTATATAAATGTATATACATATGTGCATATATATGTTCCGTCACTGAGGACATTCATATTTTTGTGACATTATATGTATATTTATTTATGTTGAGATTTGGCTCATATAATTATGAATGCCTATAAGTCCCCCATCTGTGGGAAACAAGCTAAAGACTCAGGGAAACCTGTGGTGTAACTCAATCTGGGTTTCAGATCCTAAGAACCAGCAGCTCTGTCATCTGAGGGGGCAGGAGTAGGTGTTTGTCTGAGGCCCAGAAACATGGGGAAAAGGAAGTTCCCTGTAATCCTTGGTAGAGCACATAGACACCTCTGTTGATGGTATGCTTTTTTTTAGATTTTATTTTTATTTATTTTTAGACTTATTTATTTTATGTATATGAGTATATCTTATGAAGAGTCACTCTCTTTAGACACACCAGAAGAGGGCATCAGATCTCATCACAGATGGTTGTGAGCCAGCATGTGGTTGCTGGGAATTTAACTCAGGACCTCTGGAAGAGCAGTCAGTGCTCTTAATCACTGAGCCATCTCTCCAGTGCTTTTTTTTTTGTTTTAAATTAAAATATGATGTACAGGAACATACAACCAGACAGAGCAGCATGTAGCCCAGACATTATCAGTGTGATTTTAGACACATTTAGACTAAAGTTAGCCTCATAAACAAAATAAGGATAATAATTTCCATCTTAGAAGTTAGTTGTAGCAAATCCACATAGACTGTGTGAAGGTCTGAGATACAGATGCTCTGCAATGCAGTGAAGCCAGGCTGGCACACAGCATTTAGGCACAGGTTCTCATTTTTTTCAGACTTAGACAAGTGCAAATGGTTTTAATTTAGATTTGTGATTGGACAACTTTTTAACTGTGTTCGATTTGGCCATTCACTGATACTCTTTTGTAAACTGTTCATACAAGTGTTTTGTCCATAATTCAATTCTATCATTTCTTTTCTTTTTCCTGCCATAATGGTTCTTTGTGTTTTAAAAGTTGGTCCTTGTCAGCATTTTCCTCATTATACCACTAATAAGTCTCAACATATACATTCAATACTCTCTTTTGAGAGTCTCATGTAGCTCAGGTTGGCCTTGTTGTGTAGCCAAAGATGACCTTGAACTTTTTGTCCTTGAATTTCTGCTTCCCAAGTGCTGAAGCCGGCATGGGCCACAGAGCCTGGCTTATGTGGTTCTGGGCATCAAACGCTCAACTTTGTACATGTTAGGCAAGTACACTCCCAATAGAGTTACATCCCAGTCATCTGTTCATTTCTTAAAGGTCCTTTTTAAAAACAAGCAAAAGTTTTGAATTTTGATTAGGTGTATGTAATAGTTTAAACTGTCAATTTGACATAATCTAGGATCTCCTGGGAAGAGAGTTTTGACTGAGGAATTATCTAGTTGGAGGTGTTTTGTGGGCATGTCTATGGGGGTTTGTCTTATCAATTGATGTAGGAAGACCTAGCCTACTGTGGGTGGCATCATTCCCTAGGTAAGAGGATCCTGAACACAATAATAGAGGAGAAAGCTAGCCTAGAGCAAGCAAGCAAGCAAGCAAGCAAGCAAGCAAGCAAGCAAGCAAGCAAGCATTTGTTAATTCTTCCTTTGCTCTGGACTGGTGGATATGATGTGACTAGCTGCCACCTTCATTTCTATGCTATGGTCTGTAACTGGAATTGTAAGCAGAGGTAAACCTTTTCTTTCCCAAGTTGTCTGTTGTCAGGGTATGTTTATTACAGCAGTCAATATGAAACTAGAACAATATAGTTTACCAGCTTCTTTGAATAGTTTGTGGTTTTGTATCATGTCTAAGAAACTGTCTGTGTATTATCTTGGAATGCAAACATTTTCTCCCCACCTCCATCTCTGCCTAATTAATTTTGTTTGCATTACATTAAAGTCTATAGGCAATCTTGCTGATTTTTTTTATCCATGGTATAGGCAAGTATCAACGTTTATTTTCTACTTATGGATATTTAATTGTTTCCCATACAGCTTGGTGAGTAGACTTTCCTGTAGCATTAAATTCTCAACACTTCTGTTACAGATGACCTGAGCCTATATGTGTGAGCCAAGTTCTTGAATCCCTATTTTTTTCTGTTTGTCTGTAACTGATCTACATCTTTTTTTTTCACCACTACGCGGTTCTGATTGCTGTATTTAGAATTAAATTTTCGAATTTAGCCTTTAAATCAGGGTGGTATGTTTGCTTCTGTTTTGTTTTAATATAGGATTTTGAGAGGTAGGTCAAACTGGCCTGGTCCTCCTGTCTCAGCTTCCTGAGTGCTGAGATTACAGAGCTGTATCAGCGTACCTGGCTGTGTGAAAACTGTCACTGGCCTTGTGTTAAAACTACAGGTATAGAGCCAGGCATTGGTGGCGCACACCTTTAATCCCAGCATTTGGGAGGCAGAGGCAGGTGAATTTCTGAGTTCGAGGCCAGCCTGGTCTACAGAGTGAGTTCCAAGACAGCCAGAGCTACACAGAGAAAACCTATCTCAAAACAAAACAAAACAAAACAAAACAAAACAAAACAAAACAAAACA
>NW_021604782.1:4119051-4128475 GCF_004785775.1 Grammomys surdaster
CAAAACAAAACAAAACAAAACAAAACAAAACAAAACAAAACAAAACAAAACACCTACAGGTACATTTAGAGACGGACATCTTAATCACATTTACCCTCTCAATCTAAGCACACAGTGTGTCTCTCTATTTATTTAGACTTAATCTGCTAATTTGTCCCTGGGATATTCTGTCCTTTTTGGAGTAACTTTTATTTTTATTTCTTTTTTTGTTTTGATGTTGACTTCAAGGTTTAGTAAAATATTTAAAAAGTGATTTTGCTGATGAATTAATGTTTCCCTTTAAGTCTACTTACAAACCCTTAAGGATAGCTTCATTAGCAGATAGCACGAGGCTCTCGACCCCAGAAGCTGCTACACGAATCTGACATGAACTGCAGGAACAGCAAATAAAACTCTGAATCATGAAATACAGTCATCTTGATTTTTAGAAGGGTTAACTCAATAGCCCAAGCTCTTGCTAAATTCACCTATTAGTTCCAGTAGTCTCTGCACCCTCCTTAAGATTTACTACACAAACAGCCCTGCTACCTGTAGGCATGACTTTCCATCCTTTCTTCTGTTTTATTCTTTACTGATGGAGCTCGGGGCAAAAGTGGTGAGATCACAGGGTGTGGCCAACTGGTCTCCCAAAGGCGACGCTCATGCTTCGCCATGAAGCACAATCTTAGCTGCAGATTTGCTTCATACACACCTTTTTACCACAGAGAAGAAAGGTTCTTCTTTTCATAGTTTGCTGACAGGTTTCAAGACTAGGTTGAGATTTTGAAACTTTTTCCCTTTCTTTATTCTGCTAATATGGTGAACTACATTGGCTTGCCTCTCTTCTTCAGTTTTATTTCATTCCATTTTGTTTCCTGAGATGTGGGTCTTACTGTGTTGTCCACACTGAACTTGAACTCCTGGGTTTAAGTAATTATCCCCCCTTAAGCCTCCAGAATCTTTTCTTTTGAAATGTCGACCAACCTTGAATGGCATGGCATGCTAATTTCCAAGTCATTGCTGTGATCAAATACCCGACAAGAAGCAATTTCAGGGGGGAAGGGTTTATTTTAGCTATCAGTTTGGGAGTAGTGTCTGCTGTTGAAAGGAAGGCATGGTGACTGGAGGGGCTATTTGCTACATGGCCCAAGAGAGCCTGTTTGCGCAACTGTGTATGTGTGTGTGTGTGTGTGTGTGTGTGTGTGTGTGTGTGTCTGGGAGCAAGGACAAGCACGTAAAAGAACTCCAATATAAATTTCAAGTTAAGTACCACAGTGATCCACTTCTTTCAATGAGGCATCATACTGCTATGTCAAACTTAGAGCTTGCATGCTGCAAGTGTCCTGTTATAATTCTGAATGGGGAGAAACACAAACCACAGACTTACTTAAAACATTATGAAGGTCTCCTTCCTCCTTTTGCCTTACCTCCCTTTTCTTCTTTTGTGTGTGTATGTGTATTTATGCCTATGTGTGTGAATATGCGTTTATGCATGTGTATACATGTGCATGTGTGTATGCATGTATGTATGTATGTGTATGCATGTGTGTGTGTAAGTGTGTGCACGTATGCAGACCAAAGAATAACCCTGGGTATCATTCTCAGGTATTATTTACCTTGTTTTTGGAGACAGAATTTCTTGTCCTGAAACTTGATAAGTAGGCTCTCCAATTTCTTTGCTAAGGTTATAAGCACATGACTCCATGCCTGGATTTAAAAAAATATTAATGAAGTTTCGGGAAGATCAACTTCAGGTTTTTGTGCTTCATAAAGTTACCTCTCCAGCACACCATTTTATTGTTATTTTTGATGATAACATGCATATTTTATGTGTATGAGTGTTTTGCCCACACTAATGTCTGTGCAACACATGCATACCGGGAGGCCAGAAAGAGCATCATATCTGGATCCAGAGTCAGCTCTGAGCTGCCATGGGGGTATAAGGGTGTCAAACTTGGGTCTTGTGCAAGAGCAGGCAGTGCTATTAACCACTGAACCATCTCTCCAGCTTCCTACTTCTACTCTGTCTTATAAATAATACCACATAAACTCTGAAAATTAAGGATATAAAGTTATGAAATGCACAAGAGTGTACCTTCAAACTAACAAATATCTAAGATAAAAATTAAGATAGTAATGTAAGGAAAGATGGAATAAGGGAGGAAAGAAATAAGTAGGGTTCAAAACATATTTAAAATTCAATAAAATGGTGGGCTGGAGAGGTAACTCAATCAAGCACAAAGGTCAGGAGAGATGGCCATTCTGTGTTGGCAGTTATTTGTTTATCTATTTATTCATTTTTCTCCAACCTTTTAAAGACATTCCATCATTTTCTGGCTTCCATTGTTTCTGTTGTGGTTTGTGATTCTCCTTGCTGTTTTGCTGTATGTGGTACTCCCACGGGCACCCCCTGTGATGCCCCCTGTGATCCCCCTGTGATCTGTGATCCCCTTGTGCTGCCCCCTGTGGTTCCCTGTGATCCCCCTGTGATCCCCCTGTGCTGCTCCCTGTGATCCCCCTGTGACACCCCCTGTGACCCCCCTCAGCTGCTTTCACACTTCTGTCTTGTGTTTCTGCTTCTCAGCACTTAGCTGGAGTTCCTCACATTGAAGTATCTTTAGATTTCTGAATCTGTAGCTGTATACCTTTCATGAATTTGGGTTTTCGAAAAAAAAAAAAAAAAACAACTAACTGATTGATTAATTAATTTTGAGACAGAGTCTCTATGTAAGACCAGACTGGCCTCAAACTCACCTATTTCTGCTTTCTTGAGTGCTGGGATTAAACGTGTGTGTCATAGTGCCCAGCTTGAGGTTTTTTGTTTTGTTTTTGTTTCTCAGTAAAAATTTTTTGTCCTATTCTTTTCCCAGGCAAAGCATTTTGAAATCTCTAGTTCATAGGTCTCCAAGGACCTACTTATTTTTTCAATGTTTTCTTTTTTATCTCTCTTACTTGAGCTGAATGACTTATTTGTCTTCAAATTTACTTTATTAGTTTATATTTCATTTTAGCAGCAATTAGTATAGTGTGGCTCAACTGGGAGGTTGTAAAGGCCTTGGTGGGTGGAAGTTCAGGACTTCTTTATATCTCTAGGCCTTATATGTTAGCTGGTTTTTTATTTGAACTAGTCATGTGTAATTCACAGATCATCACTGAGTTTAATGACAAAATTTGGTGTATTTTTTTCCTAGCTCATCTCTCTCCTCATTCTCTAGTTGTCTAGTTTTGATAGCATCCTCCTGCTACGTTCTACCATGCCATGCTGGTTATAATTTTGGTTGTTCTCAGGGCACACTTAGAAAACTGGGTGTGATGGTTCCCTGTACAATGTTGATGCCCTCTCAGCTCTTGGAGACCTCAGGTATTTATAACTGTTTCCTGATTAACCCCCATTTTACCTATGCTAGTTTGATTGTGTTTCTGGTTTTTGTGAAATCATAAATAAAGCCATTCATCACAGAGTTCAGGACTGTTGGAGACCTGGTAGAATGGCTCAGTAGCAAAGGTATAGAATTGTCAAACAGACGGAACATGATATTTGAGTTCTGTAGCTTAAGCAAGCATGCCTGTTATATATCATATATCAAATCCCTTGAAAACTTAATAACTTAATACCAGATAGATTTATTATGTCACATAGGTTTTGAGAAAACAGCTTCTGATATGGAGATTTCTGTGTTATGTTATTTTATGAGAATGCTGTCACATTGTCATGAGGGTCACAGTGCTAAAAACTTGACCAGGATGGTAAGTTCTCTTTCTAAATACACCATTGTTCAGATACAGGTCTTCAGGTTCTTGCTCCATGGCTCCCTACAGAGCTACTTCTTGGAACATGGCTTACTCCAGAGAGTAACGAGAGATGTAAACAGGGAGACAGAGAGATTCATGACAGACAAAATTCACAGCTGTGAATCTATCTTGTCCTGGACTTTTCTGGAGGGGAGGCTTTTGATTACAGCCTTGATCTCATTGCACACAGTAGGTCTTTTGGGTTGTTTATATCTTCTGGCTTTAATTTTGGTAGATAATATGCTCCTAGAGATTCATCATTTTGTCTATGTTTTCTAACTTTTTTTGGAACATGCATTTTCAAGTATTCTGTAATGATGGTCTGGTTCTCTAATGGGTCTGTGGCAAAGACATCCTTCCATCTCTAATTGTGTTTATGTATATGTTGTTCATGGTTTTTGTCAGATTGTCTAGGGATTTGTTATAATATCTTATTAAGTTCTCATAAATGAGTCCCCTTTCTTACGGCACCCTTTACGATTGGCTGTCAGTGGTTTGGAATCTAAGCTGCTAGATGGCTAGTTTACTTCCATTTTGAAAGCACTTTGAAGCTGTTGAAAGGTTTGAACACTACCACCTAAGTCTCTAACTTGAGTTATTTTATAATTCTTAGATAAATTCACAGATATAAATGAATCTTGAGTGGCACATTTCAACTTTGTAATAGCCTGAGAATCTATTTTGTTTTTGAAAGCCCTCAGAGCCCATAGCTATCTGGAAGATTAAGAGTGGAATAGCTTCCTTCACTTAACAGGATCCCCTTTCCCACCTCCTATTCCACCTTGAGTAATTCCAATAGTGTTCATTTTGCATCTTGGACTGACATGGTGTAAATCCACTTTGTATATTTCATTCCTGTTCCCAAGGAAATCCTGAGATATTACCCAGTGTCCACAGCAGTGAGGTGGCTCTTATATTTGTCCTTTGGAGTTTCCTGGTCTTATTCTCTTTGTTGTTTTTGTCTTTTTATTATTTATGTCATAGACTTAATACAGGAGCTAGATTTTGGTTGTAGCTGTGAACCTTAGAATGTATCTAAATCCCATGGAGACCCAGAATAGAAGGTTGCTGAACATATTGAGATGTGTTTGCCTTTAGCCTCCTGTATTTGTAACAGCAGCAACAAGAATAAAATGGTCTCTGTGAGAGAATTTCTAGACCCCTTTGAGTACATCAGTGAATTTTCCCATGGTGTTTGAAAATAGTTTTGTAAAAAGGTACCTTTTATCCTAGTGTTTACGAGGAAACTCACACATGAGGGTGCCTTTGGAACACTGGTGTTTGTGAAACTCATTGAAAGTGAAGAATAACGTCTGTTGACTTGGTCTTTCTGTTGCTGGCATAGAAATTTGTAACTACAGTCTTTCATTGGAGATTTCATTTCTCTTTGGCATTCAGTCTGGCTACTTACCCAGCATCTGAACCAATCTTCCTCTTTGTTTATGGTCTGGATGTTTGCCTGCATTCTTCTAAGGACCAGGCAATGAAAATGACTTGACATCTCCCATGCTTTTCAATATGCCAAGGTACCACATCAGCAGAAAGAATACTCAGTGCTGTGTTTAATTCTGGTGAACAGCTTTAGTAATTAAAGCTCCTTAAGGATTAATATGCCAAGGTACCACTCCTTAATACCTCAAGGTACTACCACTCCAGCAGCAAGAATACTGAGTGATGTGTTTAATTCTGACAAAGGGATTTAAGGCAAGAATCAATGACCTGCTAAGCTACCTCAGTTTCCCCAGAGATTGGAATCAGTTGTTGTGAAAAGAAATAGACCTTGTTATTTTGGGGACTTGAATGAATGTCAGAAGAGCCCTTTATGTATTTTTCATGTCAAGATAATATTCTTCAGTCCACATACTATCTTAATACTGCTCAAAATTAAGACCCATTCCTCTAGAAAACAGGGATGAGCTCATCCTTAAAGCTTTTTGATGCCTTCGGTAGATTCATTTGTTTCTCTGGGCCTTGTGATGATTAATGTTGATTGTTAATTTGATATCCATGAAATTGACTGAGAGACATGCTTGTAGGTGGGTGTATGAAGGTGATTCCAGGAAGAACTGTTTACTGGAAAAAAGCCTTTTTTTTTTTGTCGTGCAGGCACAGAAAGAAAGTTCTATAAGAAAAAGCAGGGTTCCTTTTGCCTGCTCGCTTTTGATCCCTGTGAGTGAGCACACTGATTACTCTTTTTTTTTTCTCTTTCTTTCCCTCTTGTCTTATGGATCTTGGGTTTTCTTAGGATCAAAACTACACTGAAACCAGAATAGATGCGCTCACCAGCGAGGAGAAGCAGTAGTGGGGACTTGGTCAGGGTCTCAGAGTATCAGGAACGGTGTTCAGACACACCCTTGATTTTCTATTATTGGAAGTTTTGTGAACCCTTAGCTCCCTTCACTAAAGTTCTCAACCTCAGTCCTGAAAAGCAGGGAGAATTGGTGAGATAAGGAGTTTCCCTCATACAAAGGGTGTGAAAGGCTAAGTGGTACTTGGTTGGTTAAGTGCTGATATCTCAGCTTAAAAAGCTGTAGGTGACACTGGTAGCATAACAAACAAGTCAGTGGCATTTCTGTCCTTTGAAACTTAATCTTGGCCTTGGTTATTGAAGACTAACTATACAAAGTAGCTTTGACTACATGTCCAGATCTATACTATCTACTTGGCATTCTGGGTAATGTGCATATTGATAAATGCATGTTGATGGGGGGCCTACAGTCAATTCACAGAATGAATAAATGCTTTTACTTTTCATATAGAAATTTGAGGGAAGATGCTGAGTTGAGAGGAGGATGCATCTAAGTACAGAAAAAGTGAAAGTAAGACCACCAGCAGAGTGCTAAAAGGAGAATATTTTATAACTTAGGAAGTGTCATGATTTTGTCACCTGAGTAAACAGAAATAGTATTCATTTTGATGTGCTAAGAGTTCCCCTCACTGACAAGGATCTGTTTCTGAGTTTGGGGACTCTTTTCCATGTACATGCAGACTCCTGAAAAAGGCCCACTTGTCCTTCTCTTTCTTACTCAGCACTCTACTCTTTCTTACTCAGCACTCTACTAGAGAAGGCTGAGTTTCTGGCAGCCATGCTACTACTCTACAGTTCTCTAATTTGCATGTGTTATTATTCATTCATTCTCCACTCCAAATGCACTGACATATCTTGATTTGAGTTAGTTTTACTTAGGTATTAACCCAGCACAAAGAATTAACATTTAACTTTAGCATTGATCTGTGTCTCTGGATATATATTTTATTATTATTTATTTATCTTCAAATTTTATTCAGATGGGTTCTCACTATGTAGTTCTCACTGGCTGGAATGAATCCTCTATGTAGACCAGGCTAGATTTGAACTCATGGAGATCTGCTTGCCTCTTCCTCCCCAGTGCTGGGATTAAGAGCATTGGCCGCTGTGCTTGTCCCTCTTAGAATGTCTTAGAATGACTGAGTACCAGATGAATGTGCAGAAGGAAACTTGAAAGGCAGCCTGTAATATAAAGAAATCATTTTGATGGTAGTAAACGCCTGTAAGTGAGTGTTCAGCAATGAAGCCAGCCACTTATTTCAGAAAATCATAGTGATTACTCTTTACTTGCTATGTATTACTCCAGCACTGGGTTTTGCAGAACGTGCTGAGCTTTTTGCCAACTCTTTCCTCTTTAAGTCATATGAACAAGACAATTTAAATGTGTGATGGATAATCCAATTAGAGAAGCAGAGAGTTTTCTCGCTGTACTATGTTGCTTAGTCAATAATCTGAGACACATAGATCATGTGAAATAACAGATGTATAATCTGCAGAGTCAACAAGCATGGTAGTGAGGTCCACTGAGTGTGAGCAACTTCGTATGAAACAATGATATAGTGAAGTGACTTTTGCTGTTCAATTGTTGCAATAATTCCAAAATTGACCTCTTACTTGATGCCAGGAAATCTCAGTCTGATATTTTCTTTCATAAATAAAGCTTTATTGGCACACAGTCACATCATTTGTTTAGATATCATCTGTGGATATTTCCTTACTATAGT
Source organism: Grammomys surdaster (assembly GCF_004785775.1). Lineage (NCBI taxonomy): Eukaryota > Metazoa > Chordata > Mammalia > Rodentia > Muridae > Grammomys > Grammomys surdaster. Next base: position 4,126,855 of record NW_021604782.1, read on the forward strand.
GGCAGAGTTGCCACAGGGACTACATGGCCTATAATGCTTAAAAGAACTACTTCCTAGTCACTTATAGAAAGCTACTTACCTGTGCATCATATAATTTAGTTCTCAAAATATTCTTGGGTGACTGTAGTTATCTCCAACTTGCAGTGCTATAATTTGAATGTGCAATGTCTTCCACAGGCATTTGATCTCTAGCTGTTGGTACTGTTTTTGGAAGTTATTGGAACTTCTAGGGGTGTGGTCTTGAGTGTACAGGGAGGTTACTGGATATGGGCTTTGAAAGTAAGGTCAGCTTCTGGTTCTAGACAATATCCTCTCCTTGATTTCAGAAAATATGAATAAGTAAGCCATGCCTGGTGGCACAAACCTTTAATCCTAGCACACAGGGAGGCAGAGGCAGATCTTTATGAGTTGGAGGTCATCATGGTCTATAAAGCTAGTTCTAGGACAACCAGGGCTACACAGAGAAGTCTTGTCTTCAACAACAACAACAATAACCAAACATAAACAAAAAAGCGAATAAGCTATGTAGCATGTTCTAGCTACTATATTGTTCTTGTCATGATGGACTGAATTATCCTGAAACTGTGAGCCCAAACACAAAACACAAAACCGAATGCTTTCCTTTACACCATTTCTATCACATGATTTGCTACAGTGACAAGATAATTAAGTAACAAAGTCAATAATAGCTAAGGAGAATGAGTCTATAGCTGTGATAAACCTGACCAAGTAGTTTATATATGGTTTATGGGAGAACATGAAAGTCTATGGCTATGGGGTTGAAGAGCTCTAGGATGCTATTATCAGAGCTGAATGAACAATTCTGAGGGGTGTTGGACCATAATGCTGTCAAAAATATGGGCAGTCAAGGCTGTATGTATGAGGCTTCAGAGAGGAACAAGAAATCTATCAAGAACTGGGCTAAAAGGCCATTTGTGCTACATTTTGGCAAAGAATCTATGTTTTGCCTCAGTCCTCTAAGTTTGAGTGGGACTGAACAGAAAACTAATGGGCTAAGTTAATTGATGGGAGAACTTTCAAGATAGTGTAGCATGTAGATTATGGCATTGTTACTGCTCTATGCATTTAGTCATACAGTGATCAAAAGGCACAAGTAGAAAGATGCAAAAATGAGTGGTTTACATAGGAAAAGAATGTGAAGGTAGTTTAAGTTTTGCACAGGGCAAAGTTTATAATTGTTAAAAAAGATTATCATCATTGAAACCATCAGCACCACTGAAAAACTGTACACTTTACACTACCACAATAAAAATGGTATCTTGATGTGAACACCTATGAAAACCTCCAAGTTATAAAACCAAAAACCCACCCAAGAAACTTTCATTTAAAAAGAATGTACTTAAGAATTTAGACACTTCCTGGTTCTAGAGGCATGGCAGGTGTGTCACATTGTGCTTCAGTAGATAAGAGGTGCTTCAGAGAAGAGAGAGGCTACGTCTACACTCACTGTTCTGACATGTGAACATCTGAATGATTAGTACCCTAACACTCCCTGGAAAAAGCAAGCCTGAGATAGTTACTAGTCTAACACTATGCAAGACCTAGTGGGTTCCCAGGGCAGGGCAGGGCAGGGCAGGGCAGGGCAGGGCAGGGCAGGGCA
>NW_021604782.1:4128575-4157088 GCF_004785775.1 Grammomys surdaster
GGCAGGGCAGGACAGGGCAGGGCAGGGCAGGGCAGGGCAGGGCAGGGAGTGAGTCAAAGATAGATGACCCTCATATGGAGCCAATCAGGCAGCTTTGGGCAAGGAGTGAGCCTGAGATGAGCACAAGACGAATGGCATGGGGCCTGGACAGGGAGATAACTTGAGATGACCACCAGTCCAGTAATGCACAGGCCTAGCGGAGGCAACCAAGGCCTGAGATGACCCTGTCCAGTGCCATAATGAATGCCTGTAATGTTGCACTTCTGAAAATACTTTTGAGGTGATGCCAGGCACTCAGAGACTCCAGACACCACTAAGAGGAGCAAGTAAGTGGTGAAGGAATGGAAGAAAAAGAAACAGAAGGATGTGGGCACAATAAAGAGAAGTAGAACTGTAGACTTGAGGGTAGTGAGGAACAGCCTGATGTGATACCACTTGGGACCGTGGTGGGGTCCTGGCCTAAACTGCCAATATGTATCATATCTGAGTCTGCTGCCAAGGGTCTGTTTTTACCAAAGGCCAGGCAGACATCCCTGGTCTGGGCTGCCACCCTGGGGACTTGTTTATATCTGAGGGCTATGCAGAACTGGCCCCATCCCTAACCTGGGCATTCTGGAAGAACTGGCCCTGGGGGCATGATAGTATCAGCGCTGTCCCAGCCCCTCACCAGCTGCAGCACTTGGGGAGCAGGCCCTGCACAGTAGAGTTGGCCAAAGTGGCAGGTGTGAAAGTGAGCCAGCCCCAAGAGGATGAGTGTGGGAGAGCTGTCCCTGCCACCTGTTTGCCATGTGATGACATGGGCAAGGGAGAGATCACCCCACCTCTCTCTCCTTATTACTTATGGCAGGCAGGAGAGCTGGCCCTGCCCCTCACTATCTGTAGCACTTAGGAGAGTGGGCTCTGCATCTTGCTTGTACAGCATAGTATAGTTCATTCTGGCAGAGAGATGGGCCAGATGGTCCTGGGAGTCTGAGTGTGGCAGAGATGGCTCTGCCTCTGCCTACTGTATAGTGGTATTGTTGAGAGAGAGTTCTTCTCCATCTCCTTTGCCCTCATCACCATCAGCAGGTGGAAGAGCTGGCTGCAACAGCTCATGAGAGCAGGAATGCTGTACCTGACCCTTATTTGCTATAGCACTTGGGAGAGCATGCCCTGCATCTCTCCTGGGCAACACGGTAGAGCTGACACTGATGGTGGGGGGACACCTGAGGGTTTGCGTGTGGGAGAGCTGCCCCACAACTTGTCTGCTATGTGGCAGTATGGGAAAAGGAAAGATGCCCTCCCCAACCCTCACCCTTTGGCACCTGCAACAGGTGGAAGACCTGGCCCTGGGGTCACGAGGACAGGAGGACTATCCTGGCCCCTCACCTGCTGTAGTACTCAGGAGAGCTGGCCCTGCACTTCACTAGAACAGCACGGTATAGCTGGCTCTTGATATAGGGGTTGCAGATAAGTTGATCCCAAGGGCATGGACTCAGAAGATCTGTCTCTGTCTCTTGTCTGCTGTACAGTGGTACAAATGAGGGAAAGATGCTTTCTTCTATCCCTCCTTGCCTGCCGTACGTGGCAAGCAGTGCAGCTGGTCCTGGGGTCATGAGAATGGAAGAACCATCCCTGTCCCTTACTGGCTGCAACACTAGAGAGAGCAAGCCGCACACCTTGACTGGGCATCAAGGTAGAGGTGGCTTTGGTTGCAGAGGTTGCAGATAAGCTGGCCCTGAGAGTGGAAAAGCCAGTGGGCTGGCCTCCTAGGAGACCTCTCAGGCCTAGACTCAGGGCTTTGAATTGGCTCATTTCAACATCTGCCACATTAAAGAACTCTTGGAATGTATAAAGAGGCTGATCCTACAAATCCAAAACTACAGGACCTCCATGACACAGGGCAACAATAGAATATCTGAGAGGAGTTCCAGTTAGGTTCCAGTATTGCTAGAGTATCAGAATCCAGGGGCTTCATACCAGACTAACAAGTCATTGCAATGTGGACAAAGAGGTATACTGTGGGACACACTGACATACTACAGCTTTCACAATGAGATTTTTTTTTCTCTGTTGGGTGGTGGGTATTGTAAGGGTGGAAGGCAGATATGAGAGGTGGGAAAGATAAGTGGGACTGGGGTATATGGTATGAAATTCACAAAGAATCAATAAAAAGCAAAAATAAAATAATAAAACATCAACAATAATGCCAAAAAGACAAGCAAACTAAAAGGGTATAGACCCTCAAGGAAAAAGGCCACCTGGGGAAATGTTTTTACTCAGACACCCAGACTACATCTTGAGCTTGCAATGAAGCATGGAATTATCTTCACAGTGATTTTGGAGGCATGCAAACTGCAAGAGTTTGGGGGTCATGGAGGCTTGCAGGAAGAAAAACTCATGAGGCCAGGCAATGTGTAGTACGGTCAGATTCTCAAGAGTTTCTTACTCTTGAGGCAGCCATATATAAATCTGGGAAGGTGAAGGATGAATAAGGTGCAGTGGGAGACCCCAGAATGTTGGATATATCAGGATCATGGAGTATCTGCCCAGGAGAGCTTACTTACAAAGTGGAACAGCTCAAGATGGAGGCCCAGGTGCTTCAGATGGCGTGACTGTGAAGGTGATGATAAAGCCTGCTATCCCATATGGTTGCTGCATACATGTATATTGAGCTCCACGTACTGGACACGGAACTACAGGATTTGGGTTTCAGCTTTGCTTTCATCCAATGCTTCCCTGCTTTCTCCCTGTTTCTCTTTGTTAAAATAAGAATTTCTAAATTGCACCACTGTGTATCAGAAGGATGAAGAATTCTTTTATGTTTCACAATTTTTATTTATTATTTATGTATCTAAGTCTATGTATTGATATCAGCCTGTGTGTGCAGATTCTCACTCAGACCAGAAGCTGGACTTACACATGGTTGTGAGCTGTCTGATGAAGGTGCCGAGTAATAAACTCAGGACCTCTGCAAGAGTATCAAGTCTCCCTGGCTTCAGTAACTTCAAAATTTTTCTCCCTTCCTTCCTTCCTTCCTTCCTTCCTTCCCTTCCTTCCTTCCTTTCTTTCTTCCTTCCTTCCTTCCTTCCTTTCTTCCTTCCTTTCTTCCTTCCTACCCATACATTTATTTATTTTCCATATTTCATAGGTAAGATAGTACCTTGAATCTCAGAAAAGAATGTTGTTTTTTTGAACAGTGTTGGGACAGGTAAGATTGTGGTTCTGTTTGAAGCAGAATCAAATGCACTTTGAATCACAACATGTCTGTGAACTCATGGTAGCCAGGGATAAAATGTTATGGTTTAACTGTGACTCATGTGTTTGATAGCTTTGTCTCTAGCTGGCAGTATTGTTTTGGGGGTTGTAAGTTGTAGAATCTTTGAGGCTATGGCCTAGCAAAAGTAAGTAATGGGGGTAGACCTTGAAGATGATAGCATCTTCTGGTTCTAGTTTAATTTCTTTGCTTACTGATATTCCATCCGTGCTACAAGTTCAGACCACTTTGGACTTAACTAGTACAGTTCTTATGCCTCTCTGCTATGATGGGACACACACACACACACACACACACACACATGTATATGTGTATATGTAGTTTGTGTGTGTGGTGTGTGTATGTAGTATGTGTATGGGTGGTTTGTGATATGTGTGGTGTGTGTATATGTGGTATGAGTATGTGTGTATGTGATGTGTGCATATGTGTGTGTATGTGTGATGTGTGTATGTGCACACACACATACAACCTTGAGCATACATAGGTTAAATAACTCCAAGGTTTCACAATTTGGAGTGAAGCTGTAACTAATGATATAGACTCAGGCATTAGAATCCTATGCTTTTAATGACTATCCCATATTGTTCCTCTTTTACTAGAAAAAAAAAAGGCTCCAGTCATCTTGAAAATAGAGAACAACTTGAAGTCACTTTACACTGTGTCTCTCACCAGCCTGTTTTAGATTATGTCTGGAGAGAACATAAATCTGATTGAAATGAGGAACCATCAGCCATGAAGGAACCCGCTATGGACTGGATGTTTGTGTGCTCTCACAGTTTGTATGTTGAGATTTTGTCTTCTATGTTGTTGACAACTGGAGTTGGGGTTTCAGGAGACAATTGTATCATGTGTTAAAGTGCTTTCATTAGTGACATTAATATGCTTATTGAAAACCACAGGGAGGGATACTTTCTCTTTTGGCTACATAAGTATACAACACAATGAGATCCTCGGAAGAGGAAGAGTTGCTCTCATCAGACCCTGGGTCTGCAGCTGTCATATGCTTTTTGGGCCTCTCAAAAAGAAATATTTATCTCATATTTAAGGCTCTGATTTCATAAGTCAGCTCTAACAAACTATGGTAGTATTGTTCTATTCTCTGACCTAAAGTGAATGCTGCTTGGGTTCACATTGGGTTTTCCTTTTAAAAAGTAACAGTGTGGTATTTCTCCCCAGTGGTCATGATTTCTTCTACAGGATATTAGCATCTTGAATTTCCATAGGGAAATCATCCGTCCCATGACCAATCATATGGAATGTGTGGGATTGGCATTACCTTGATTCCAGGTTTATTCCTCAAGCTATTATTATATTTCGGATATAAAGTGTCCCTCAAAAGATCTGTTCTTTTTGTTGAAGACCTGCTGTCATCTGGTATATCTAGTAGTCGAGTAATAGTTGCACCATTAGGACTCTGGACTATTCAATGGAATCATCCCTTGATGGATTCATAATGTGATGGAATTTTTGGGAAGTGGTGTAAAGTAAGAGGCAAGGCTGTGGAGGAAGTGGGTCACTGAGGTATATATACCCTGGAAAGACTCATTCCATTCCTTGACCACTCTGTTGTTTCTCTACCTCCTGGTCACCATGAACTAAGTAGCTGTGCTCTTATCCCTCTGCCATGATGTTCAGACTCACCTCAGGCAGACAGTGATGGGGACAAGTGACCAAGAACTCAGGCTTCAGAAACAAAGTGCCCAAATCAATCTCCTCATTTTTAAAATTGTCTCTCTGAAATCTATATCACAGAGAGAAAGTTAACACAACTCTTTAGTTACATAAATCAAAAAGACCAATTTGTTTTCTTTATGTAAGCAAATTGGAAGTTTGGATTTTCTGTTGCTTCCCTGTTAGAAACAGTAAGCTGTATAGTATCAAGACTATGGAAATTTCTGTTTTAAGGACTGGCTCTTCAAAGAGGTACTTCTGTATTCCTGCATGTAGTTTCTAACATGGGTTAGATGTTTCCTCAGTTGAAGAAAGGGCTTTGATTCATTTTTCTTATAGAACTGTTGGGAAGCTGAAACTATACACTCTCTGTTATATAGAAAGAGAACATCTCCCTGAAGGATTGACATCTTGTAGATCACTGCCAACTCTACTCTGTTCAGAAAAACCAAGGAAAAATGCTATATTTGCTAAAATTCAGAAGCTGCCCATATATTTTAGGCTTGGTTCTTAGTCAATGAAATACTTTGCATAGGAAATTCTTGCTCAATAAATTACACTTTCCAATGAGAGATTCCACAGGGCATGACAGCTTTAGAGCTACGGAAGGTGTTAAAGATCAGTCATGCGGTTGCTTTCTGGGGAAGAACCATGGGTCACCACCATCAGCATCACAATCATCTTTGCATCAGTACCATTCATCACATACCAGAAGTGTACCAAGCAACAGAGTGGACACATCACAGATGTGTCTTATTGAAACACTTACTGAAACACTCTTATATCCATGTGAGTTGTTGTTTCCTTTTTTTTTTTTTTTTTTGTTTCCATAGGAGAGGACACACATTTAGAGAGACTCAGTTTCCTAAGGTCATGCATGCAGCTAGTCGAGAACTGTGCCAAAAGCCAAACCCTTCTTTTCACTGCGGCATATTGGCCTCCACTGAGGGGAGCTTTAGAATTAGACCTGGAAGTTCTGATCTCATTCCATTGCTTTGGCAATTCAACACAAAGGCTCCAGTCCAACCTTTTTCCTTTTGTGTCTCAGTAAGTAATATTTCATCCCTCTCCCTTCTGATCCCACCCTCATTGCCAGATTCTGGAACTGTCTGCATGTTTCTGGTCTATAGTTCAGCTTCTCTCCCCAGGCATTTGAGAAAGGCATTCTCCACGAAAAGGGAAAACACGTTTTATTAAAGCAAACATGCAGTCCTCAGCACTTTTACTTATCTTATTTATACACTGCAGTGCAGCTTTCTATGACCTGGTGATTATCATTTCCCAGAGCTATCATCATTTTAAAGCTACCTGTTCATCCTGCTTCAGCAGATGGTACTCTGTGCAGAGTATTGTAAGTGCTTTAAAGAAAGCAAAACAAACAAACAAAGAGATTATGAGCGGTTGGGTCAGCTAGAGGAAGAACTCACTTGCATTGTCTCCTGACTCAGTTACCTTTCAACTCAGGCTGTCAGAAGAGAGGGGACAGCTAGAGGTTGCTACCCACCCTGGGGACATTTGTTTAGGGGTGTTTCCTTTCCTCTCTTGCCCATCAGTTGGTAGTATGGAGTAGGTGGTGAGGATACACTTGGTTAAAACATTCTTTTATCTGATCTCCCCAATCTCTTGATCTCCTTCCTATATTTGTCTGCTCTGCAGGTTTTGAGTGCTGACTCTGTGAAGGGTGCACTCTGGTGTGAGGTCTGATTGCCACAAATGCTACTATGCCCCTGGATTAAGTGTTTACTGCTCCCCAAGATGTCAGTTTTTCCTTCAGTGAAATAAAAAGAAGGTCCGAATGCTGTCCCCTCTCAGAAACAAAGGGGTCAGAGCTTGTAAATGTCCTTATGGGTAGATATGTTTAATGTTACAAGCAAGCCAGGTTTATTCAGTAGGTATGGGATCCACAGAGACCTTCTCACAGACCGACAGTTCTGTCGGTGGGCTTCTCTGGCTGAACGAGGCCAAAGCTTTCTTTTTTCCTCTGTCTCAACTTCTCTGGTTTCTAATGCCTTAGAGCATGTTGCTCAGTCTGCTTTCATCATTTCTCCGTATAAAAAGCCTTTTAAAACATTACTTCCTAGTCCCACTCAACAGCGTGAAAATTTAACACCACAGAAATACTGGATACATGACGATGTTCCTGACCCCTGGGAAGAAGAGAACTAACCACTGTAATATCTACATTTTCTGGCTTTCAAGAGCCAAAAATTTTAACCTTTGGGAGTTACATTGCCCCTCCTCATCGTGGGGAATACATATACCCTAGAGCAACAGTTTAGCTAAAGTGGTTTTTAAAAACTTATGTAAACCCTATGCAAAATGTAATATATAAAATTGATAAAAAGCAGTATTTTAGGCAGCCAATGAGAAATCAAGTTATTATCCTCTCAAAGGTCAACATGGGATGCACAAAACACTAATATACCACCTGTGGTTTTACTTTTTATTATAGTTTTACAATATTTTTGATAGCATGGTGATTCTTAGAGCTTCATTTTCTTCATCTGTAAAATAGATAATGGAGGGAGATATTTATCTCATAAGATATTTACAAGTAAGCTCATCATTGTATAGTATGGACTATAAATTTCCACTCTGTTTCCTATGCACTTCAGTTGTCCTTATAGTTTCTTCCATTGATCATGGCAACTCTGTCTTGGACATTTAACTGACAATAGCTGCTGAGGAACTCCTGGCCAAAGAAAACAAAAGACTCTGGCATAACTCCGAGTGGCTGTGTTATACTTTTCCTGCCATTGTTCAAGGAAGGGTATTATTATGGAAACTGAACTGTGTTACCTTGGCATGAAACCTTGCCTTTTGTTAAAGAGAGAGAGGAGAGAGAGAGAGAGAGAGAGAGAGAGAGAGAGAGAGAGAGAGAGAGAGAAAGAGTAGAGAATCTAGTTATTAGCTTTTCATATCCTAAGCAATATAAATTTTACCTTATAAAATCACGTGCTTTTAAATAAAAACTACTTATTTTATAAAAAAATATAATTTTATAATAAACAAACACAGTGTATATTACCTGATAGGATTTGGCAGTAAACATCATTTTTTGGTTGTTTTGGATGCAAATAGTCTATAGATGAATACATAGAATTGGGACATCTCAAATACAATCACAACTTTTGAATACTAACTTCCATGTCTTTTTCAAAGTAGTAGTTGGGATGTCTTTTCATAAAGGTGGGAGGTGACTTCCTAGGGCTTGATATTCAGAGAAATGGGCTGGAGTTTTGTCTGATTTATTTTAGGGATTATGCTGTGGCCTTGGGTGGGACTGTCAATGAAAGCTTGTACATTATTAATTTTTCCCCAGTCCTCCAGGGTGAAAGACAGAAATGGTGATTGTCCTGCTTCATGCAAAGTGCCTACCTGACAGGCTCTAGTATCATCTAAGAGCCAAGCATCTGGGCATGTGAGGGAGGGGTTTCTGAGATGGGAAGATCCGTGATATCGCTATCCATGAGCTGAGGTCCCAGATTGCATGGATGGGAGAGAGTGAGCCGAACACCAGCATTTGTTGCCCTGTGCTTCCTGACCGAGCCATGGGAGCTGCCTCGTCGTGCTCTGGCTGTCATATGGAGTGACCAGCTGCCTCGTGCTCCTGCTGCCACATCTTTTCTTCCACTATGGACTCTACCTTCAAAGGGCAGGAAGCCTAGATAAGCCCTCTGATCTTGTGTGGCCTTTGTTGGGTCTTTTGTCACAGCAAGGGGTAACGGACACATGGATTCCAAATGCCCCTCCTCCTCCCTCATATAGTATGTCTCAAAGAGGAAGAAATGAGAAAAGAGGGAAAAAAGACATGTTAGGTTCATTCTTTAAAATTTCTACCAGGGAAGAAAGGAGAGAGAGAGAGAGAGAGGGAGGGAGGAAGATGGGAAGGGAGAGAGAAATTGACACCAAGAGTTGATAAAACTGAAGTTCTACATCACAAATTCACATTTGGACATCCAGTTCTGAGACCCTGCATCCAGCAGCCTTATCGCTTTGCTGTGGAGTCACAATCACTAATGGAATCTGCTAGCTTTTCACATGCTGAAATTAGCTTGGATTCCTTCCCCAAACACATGTTCCAAAGCCACATGGGAATTCTACACACTGACCCTGCCAAGCAGTCACTGCTATGGAGGAGGCTTCTGAACTCACCTAGAGGAGTAGAGAATCGTCCCCATTAGGAAGATCCTCTTTCCTCCTCCATGATGAAGAGAATACAAAGGGCATTTTGCCTGAGTAAGAAGAATCAGTTGTGCTCTGGGATCTGTTTGCTTCTCTAATATGAAACCTGATACCTGTTTGGATGAGACACTTCCTTGGATACTTCGCAGACATTGAGCCCTTAAGCTTTTAACAAGAAATTGTGGGCCGACTTGCCTAAAACCTCTGGGTGGAACTTGGAAACCCTAAAGTTTTCTTGAACGAGTCTAAAAACAAGTCCTTTCCAGGAGCTTACTAAAGTGTTCTTTATTTAATATTTAAGAGTCATCTGAGATAATTCTTAGTTGTCTAGCCTTTTTTCCTCCGTGCCCCATTATCTCCCACTGTTCAGTTGCTTTCTGTGTCTTTCTCTTTCACCCTTTTGCTTCTCCCCTTTGATCCCTTCTCCTTTTATCTCTCTTTCTCTCACTTGTTCACTTACACGCATGTCCCTTCTTCCTTTTCTCTTTCACATTCTCAAGAGACTCACTCTGGTCTTAGAGACCACCAAACTATAATAAATAAATATAAGTAACTATAAAAATAACTATAATAAATATAAGTGTGCAGGAGAAGGATGTGTGTTTTTTCGTCACTCACAGTGACGATTAAATGGTGTCACCAAGGCCAGGCTCCTTCATCATCGTTTTTAAATACTGTCAGCTCCAACTTGGCCAGAATTATCCTGTCCCATGCATGAATGGACTTAGTCATTTTTCACACTGTGTGATGCAGAACCTCAGAATCATTTTAGAGTAAATGAATCTCCATCACATTTAAATGTATACCCTGAAAACTCTTCTACTATTGCACGCTGCTCTAGTTATATGAGGTGAGGTGGGATGTATTCATAGATGTAAAAACTGTCCATAGCATAGATGAGGATTTGAAGGCAGGTTAGTGTAACAGGCTTTGATTTCCTAAGAGCACACAGTGGGTAAATTGTAGCCACTCACAGTGGCTACTCTGTACTTCAACCATTCTTCAGTACTACAAATTTCACAGGAGCTAAAGGGGCCCTTCCAAGTGAGTGTCCATGGCTGGCTGTTTCTCATGTGCTTTGCATTCCTGTATCAGAGAGATGATATCCCCATACGAAGCAGAGACCCTGACTGCCTCTTTGATAAAAGCATTCCCTTCCTGTCACCTCTTAACTTCTTTCATTGCTTGTAATAGATAAGCCACTGAACTCCTGAATTCATATCTGCAGCTACAGGATGCTATGAGAATTTTATTCCCTGGATGGTTTTCTGGAGAGGGAATTGGGGAAGGAGATAACTATTATGCAGATGTTGAGGCCACTAACACTTTACATGAAGAGACTATCATCTGTTCTTATATCTAAAAAAGGCCCCGGGTTGATATCAACTCTTGATCAGTAGTGGGATTAGGTAACAGAAACCCAAAGTCATATGGTTCAGAAAAGTCAACATACTTTTTTGTTTCTGTAGATAGTTGTCTGTGACCTCAGCTGTCATCTCTTGTGTTTTTTTTTTAAATTTTTAATTTAATTTTTTATTCTTGCGCCCATTCCTCCAATGGTTAATCTCTTTAAGGATCAGGTCAAATAGCAATTAAAAAAAAAACCCAACTGACCAGTTCTCCTGGTTGGCCTGCTCATCTTCTCTGGCATTTGCTACATAAAATTCTGGATAATGATTTCTTTCTCTCTCCCACGCTTTAGTTCTCTTATGGCAAGGATGATGCCTTTTCCATCTTTGTGCCCCTAGCATAGTACCTGCCACAGCCTAGGTGTCAGTGAATACTGAGTGCCCTCTTCTTAAAGACCAATTTGTGAAAAGCCTCTGAGAAAAACAAGTATTTTGTGCTCTGTGTTAAGACTTTCCCAGATTTAATTCAGGTATGTGCTTGGAAAAAAAATATCAGAAACCATGACATGGAGAAGGGTTATAAATTATTTAAGCAAAGTCAAAGGACGCTGAACATCCCTGAGAAGTCATCAATCCTAATTTAATAGGAGGGAGAGAAGTTTCACATTTCAGATGCTGCCTTTATGGTTGTGAGGGTAATGCCGTATTGACCAATTGTTCATGCCCAACATTTTTCCCCTCCCCTTTTCCATCTGTGAACAACAATCTCATTGATGTTGGGAGATGTTCGTGGACGTTGAAAGCATTTCACTTTGTTGTTTAAAGAAGCCTTTGTCCTGAAGGCATGAGCTTATTCTTTCACACGAGGTGGAAAGGCAAACGAGAAAGCCTCCTTCTGTCCTTGGGATCACATTGTAGGGGCTCTTTCTTGCAGCCATAAAAGCCTTTGGAAGGGACCTTTCATTATAAGGCCTTCACGTTAAGTACTGCACACGGAGAGGGAAGCTAAATCCCAATTTACCCTGCTGCATTCCTCGAGATTTGTTCCCTCCCAGTGTCTGCACTGTGCAAGCTCCATCAGGCCACTGCAGACCAAGCCAGAGGATTTGAATATTAATGCCATTCAGGTTTCCGTGTGAGACTGTGCCTGCAAGCCCATGCCTGAACCAGAGAATAAAGAGAATAAAGAGGAGTCAGAAGACGAGCACAAATCATGTCCAACAGCCCAACTCCATGAGGGTGTGGAGAATGCCTTCTGGAGGGATGTGTTCATGGCATAATGAAAGCTTGTCGTTTAGGAGACAAAATAAAATCAGCTTCTTCCCATGTAGTCAGATACATTCTTGATGAGATTCTGGGTCTCACAAAAGAATGTCGCAGATTCCTTCCACTCACATGAAGCATCGAAATGTTGATCTGGAGAAACAAAGAAATGGAAAAAGAAAAATGAGTTTGTTGTCAGATTGAAATACCACAGTTTTGTATTGCTGGCTGTGGTGTCTGTAATTCTCATCTGTCATTTTATCGTGTGTGTGTGTGTGTGTGTGTGTGTGTGTGTGTGTGTGTGTAATTTCCCCCTCCAAACCTGCAAAACATTGCAAAACTGGATTTAAATATTTCAGGCGGACTGCACCAAGCATTTGCATTCCTCTGACTCATTCAGAGAAAAGACATCTGAGCAGAAATACTGCAGATAAAAGAGAAACCATTAATCCAAGGAAGATTACTGGCACAGAATCTTTATCCTGTACCCTTCCTGAACCGAGACAAAGATCTCACTATGTACATCCCTCTGGCTTAGCTTCAGATAGTAAGCAATATAGAAGTGTAGACACAGTCTTTTTTAAAGGCACACTGCATGTGTCTGAATACTGAAGCCTCATCCTTCTCCTAGGTTCTTCCTGGGTGTCTTGCTTTCTTTTTTAGAGTCCTCTGCTTCTGCTTTTATTCCTTTCATGGTGGCTTTCTGAGGTCCTTGCCTTCCCCATGTGTTAGGATTGACTTATGAAATGACCTTTACAAGAAGTCCAAGGTAATCCTAAGTGTCCTAGATTGGGTGTGGATAGATACTAAGTGTTCTGGGCTAAGTGCAAGTAGGTACACCTGTAGGACAGCCAATCTTGGTGTAATGCAGTAATTATTAGACTCTAGTTATGACCTCACTTTCTTTGCCTGCAAAATGGGCAAATGCCAAGTCTTTATACTGTACTCCATGCATGTGCATTGTCTTAGTTATTTTATTTATTCCTGTAATAAAATGCTCTGACAAACACAACTTCAGGAAAAAAGGACTTATCTGAGTTCACTGTTTTAGGGGTTATAGTCCATCATGATAAGGAAGTCATAGCAGCAAAAGCAGGATACTGCCAGCCACACTGCATACAGGAGGGAGAGAAAAATAAGTGTTGGTGTTTACCTGCTTGCTTGCTCGCTGTTTGTCTGTGTCTGTCTGTGTCTGTCTGTGTCTGTCTGTGTCTGTCTTTCTGTCTGTCTGTCTGTCTGTCTGTCTGTCTGTCTGTCTGTCTCTGTGTGTCTTTGTGTCTCTGACCCTGTCTCTGTCTCTCTGTCTCCCTCTGTCTCCCTCTTTCTCTCTTCTTTTCTCACTCTATAGCTCTGGTTGTCCTTCCTGCAAACTCTCTATGTAGACCAGGCTGGTCTTGAGCTCTCATAGATCTACCTGTATCTGCCTCTGGAGTGCAAGGATGACCAAAGGTGTGCACCGTTACACTTGGCGCTGTTATTTTTTTTTTTTTATGCCAGCGATGATGCAAGCCCAAGAAATGGTGGCAGCCACTTTCAGAGTGGGTATGTCCATCTCAATGAACCCAATCAGCATAATCCGTCCTTACAGGGATACCTGGGTGGTGCTAAGTCTTGTGCATTGGCAGTACTTGCCACCATATACAGATCCTACATTCATTTAAGAGAGCTTTGGAGTAATATAAAAATCCAAGCATTAGTATTTTAAGAATAATATTTAAAGGCAAGTTAAATATAGCATTAAATAACTTTTAGGGACATTATCTCTGTTTACTAAGGGCATCTAAAATGGCTTTTTCTAGGAAAGAGGTTTTTTTTGCCTTTCTATTTGAAGTCGAACAAACTGTAGACCATGTTGATAAACATGATGCTGATGACTTAAAGAAAGAGTTGACCAAACAACCTTCTCCAGAAGGAACCCTGTCACACTGTGCCAGGTTTCAGAAGTGAACTCATTTACATCCTACAACATTACGAAGAAGTGTTAGCTATCAATATTCCTGATTTGTAGACCAAGCAATTAAAGTTTAAAGACCCTAAGAAAATCTCCCAAAGATGCACAGGATTTGAACTCAGGTATAAGTCTAGGTAGGTTCTAAATGATTTCTAACATGTTTTCAGCTGTTACAGTGTCTACAGGACCACTTATGTTACATTTCCACTTCGATGTCTCCCCATTTAAATGTTTCTAGTTTACATGCGTGGGAATACACACAGAGAGAGTGATCTGAATCTCCCATGGGGGAGCAACTCTCGTCTGAGGTATCTCTGGCTATATGATCTCTGTCATTAGCCACGGATTCCCACCATTGTAGTGAAGTGTAGCTGAAGACCATACATAAGTGGAAGAGCACAGTGGCACTGCAATAAACACACATCATTTATTCACTTGGATCTGAAGGCTGATGAACCAAGTATATTTTTAATTAAAAAAAATCATACGTGTATGGATATTTACTTGTATACGTGTGTGTGTGTGCGTGTGTGTGTGTGTGTGTGTGTGCCACATGCATAGCTGGTAACCAATGAAGACAGAAGAGCATGTTAGATACCCTAGAGCCTGAATTACAGGGAATTATAAGCTGCCATATGGGTGATGAGGACTGAACTTGGGTCCTCTGGAAGAACAATCAGTGCTCCTAACTGCTGAGTCATCTTTCCAGACCTGACTAAAGTATCAAGAATGATATTTCAAAGCAATTTCTCTTATTTTCATTTTGGTGAACCCCTTTAATCTAAGTGCAAGAGAACTTAGGAAATATGTAATGGACTTTTGTGACCACTGTTCCTTTTTAACAACACTGGAAAAATACAGTGGATGATGATGATGATGATGCTAACAGTGGTAATTAAAATAATGATGCTATTCACAAACAACTAGAATATAAGTAATTCTGTTTCTAGCAATAATTGGAATTAAAATCTTCTCTGACTACTGTGCCTGCTGAGCTGGCAATTGTCACCAGCTACTTTTAAAATAACTGATTTCCATGTTGCAACAATAGCAAAACACACTGTATCCAATTAAATCGCCATTCACTGCAGCCCAGGGCACGAGTTCCCTTTCTGGAGATGAACGTCCCTGTGACCTCATCTTATGCTTTGCATTGAGTTATGACACTAAGTTGCAGGAAGTGATTTCGTTATGAATCACCCAATTCAAAGATTCAGAAGCCAAAAGTTCTTCTATGGGTGGCAAACGGGGACCGCATTTAGATGGAAAACCTCTACAATTTAAAGAGGCTTTGTGAACTCCACCAGTTCAGGAATCACCAAGCTAGGTGGGACTTCTGCTTCCAGCTCTGCTCCAGCAAAGTCTTTCAACGCGTACTCTTACTTAGTTAGACAAAGAGAATTTACCTTTGTTTTTGTTGTTTGGTTTTTTGTTTTTGTTTTCTAGGATAAATCTCTTAGTTTGGTTTTATTTTCAAGCTTTCTAGTGAGGAATTTTCTTGAATCTATAGAGTCTATAGAGAATCTATCTGACCTCTTTCTGATGAGAAATGGAGGGACAACATTAAAACTTGAGGTAAGGGAGAGTTCTGCCAATTACAACTAAGCTGTGCTTCTTTTGTTGATTTAAACTAACAGGAAAGTGAGGTCAGACTAGAGTCTTGTTTCTTGTGTAATTTTGAGGCTAGGAGCTACGATGGGTCCCCTCAACCCTATAATGTTTAAATGAGGCATTCAGAGTGATTAGATTTCAGTCTGAGGCTAGAGATCACAGTAATAATCTTTCTCAGGATGAAACACTTATTTACAGGGTAGTCTTTGCCATTTTTAATTGCACTTTCCTCTCATGCCCTTATTAATTATCCCTCTAGTTCCTCTTAGGTCTTGTCACAATGCCAAATATTGAAATAGAAAGGTTTATTTATTTCTAAAAGCATTGAAAAATAGGACTGGTTTTACAGCTGGCCGTTTTGACTCTTAAAGGGTTGGATTTTCTCAGAAGGCAAAGGGCGCTTTGTGGTAGCCAGATTGCCCCCTGAACTGTCCTTCGCTAATACACTCTTGGGTTGTTATTTATCTAACAGACACTTCACATTTTAGTGAATTTGGTGGAACTGTAGTTTCTAATTATGAGGCTCCTTTGCTTGATGATGCTCAGTGGTCCCAAATGCTTGTGAGATTCAATGCCATTTCCTCTAATGTGATATCAGTCTTAGATCTGTCTCAGTTTACTTCTTCTTAGGGTCAAGACTCCTTAGGGTGTCCATATTGGTATTAACTTCAGTCTCAGTATTAATCACATTCTTTTATACGGAATGTTCTTGCTTATACTTGTTGACATTTTACATACAATCCCTTCAAAACTCATCAAGTTTTACATGTTTGACGAAACATTACAATAACGAACTTGCTTTTGACTTCAGAGCACTTGGATAACCTTTCCATAGTGTTATTTTCTTCCTACATCTGCCTCTGCCTCCTCAGTGCTAGGATTGAAGGCAGGTGCTCCCACACTCAACTGCATTTTTGTCTTAATGCCCACAGCTTGACTGGATACTCAGTGAGGACACAATGGCACCCGTTTTTGTTTTTTGTTTTTTGTTTTCCAGTTCTTCAGTACATTGCCAGTGTGTGGTGTACTGTAGATTTCTACTTAGGCTGGCTGAACTTAGTTGTTACAAAATATTCTGGGTCAGTTCTTTAGGATCTTTTCTGGAGAGGGCTGGTAGTGAGGAAACTCTTTGGAAAAAATGAGTCTCGTCATTCTACTTTGGCTGTGAAGATTCCAGGGAGCTAGGGAAGAAGTGAAAAACAAATAAACAAAAAAGTTGATTCAAACACGGTGTTTAGAAAGCTCTTGCTCCTTACTTCCAGATGACAGGTATGTAGAAAAAGGAAAGATCCATCGACTGTACACAACAACAAAGATCTCCATGGCCTGGATACGGAGGAAGAGCTTAGTCTGTCTGTAAAAGGTGGATGGTTTTGAAGTTGATATCTGTACATTTCTAAAGTTGGCTTTAACCTTCCTATGTGAAACGAAGTCTCTTGCAACCTGTGTGAGGAATAAGAGTTGCTCAGGGAGCCTGCCTTTGTGTTTCTCTTTTTAAAAGACTTTTTCCAAGTCTTACCTTTCTCCAGTGTCTAGGGCAGTTGAATGTTTCTGACTGAATTATCTCAGCAGGCATCCTCAGCTTCTTAGGTGGTTAGCATGCCAGAAAGCATTTGGCTTAGAGAATCCTTAAAACAAATGCATGTACTCTGAAGGCAGTTAAAATTCTCAGAAGGCGCTAGAGCCTGCTTGTGTGCACACATGTGCACGCTCATCTGTGAGAGTGCCACTCACTCTGGAATGCCTCTTTAGCAACTTGTTTTTTTTCCTTTCATGCTGATTATCCGCACAAATTCATATGTAATAGGATGCGTATTATATTCTCAGAAAATTTTAGAGGAAACAGTGATTTTTTTTTTTCTGAGTGAGTCAGTTTCCTATTGAGGCACAAAAGAAGGGACCTCTCAGAGAAGCTGATGAAATGGCAGATTATTATTGATTTTATTTAATGGAATTAAGTTTTCTGTACTCATGCTGCCATGCTAATGACTGAGGATGCGGGACTTAAGAAAGCCTGTCTACGAGGGTTTTTTCTTCTCAAACTTCTGAAGGCAATACTAACAGGTACCGTTTACAAAGTACTTATGAAATGCACTGTGTTTTAAAGACATGTTCCTTCTAGTTATTAACAATAATCTTGAAAACTATACGTTATTGCTTCCCTTCTGCTGATAGGAAAGTCAAGGCTTAAGAGTCATCAATAACTTCTCTTTGGAGTTCCAGGTCTAACGGACTTTAGTTGATTGTTATTTCCCTCTTGTTCATGAGCATATACCAGAAATTTCCAAAGACACCATCATTCACGTTCTCTGAAGATCAAACACAGAGTTCCTTGCTATAGTTCACTCCAGCTTTTGTTGGTAATACCTCAAAGAAATACAAATACCGATGGTGGCATATGCTTAGTGCATGAGTGAAGCTCCTAGTGTTAGTAATAGTCTAGTGACCCCCAGTGTGCTCTCTCAAGTTTAGCTGGCTGAGCAAGGATGAGAACACCATGAATGAAAATCTTTTCATTTAAATAAATTTGTAATGTTGCAACATTAAAAAAATAAAACGTTTTCTGTACTGTCCTGGGCGCTTGAATCATCAGCTGCTCTCTCTCTCTCTCTCTCTCTCTCTCTCTCTCTCTCTCTCTCTTTTTCTCTCTCTCTTTCTCTCTGTGTTTTGAAGTGCCTTTTATAGTTGGACATTAATAAACAGTCTGGCTATTGATTTCGGCAGACACAGAGACACAGAGCGTCTTTCCAGATATGCTGACTGTTGTGTTTAATGCAATTTTAGTTTTGTTTTTACTGTGGAAAGGAAAAATGGGACTACTACATGTGTGTCAGATTTGTTTGCCTTTGACACTTAGCATTTTTTTTGAACTCTTTCCTTTTGTAGCCACTCCTCAAGCAAATTCCTGTCCTCCATCAAAGATTTAACATGTGACCCTTCTGTGTGCCAGGTTCTGTGCTAGGAGCTGGAAAGTAAAAGACCTCCCTCCTAGGAAATAAACAGAGAACAACATCCAAGAAAGAAAATGTTTCAGACAGTCCTGGGAGGGTTGTGCTTTTAGAACCACAAGCCTCATGGTAACCTTCCCTTCCTTCTAACCCTAGAGCCCCAAAGACCTCTGTGTGCCTTTAAGGCCAGCTCTCACAGATGTGGCCTGAGGACATACTCTTCTGTCTACATTGTACTTACAAGAGAGGGAGGCACATAAAGCTTTTTCTAATTTTTCCCCTTTTCTTTTTTGATTAGCATCTGCACAAATGGCCTCAGCTCATCGCTTTAAACGAACTAATCCGGCTTGTTAAGGAGCTTGCCATCCACAAGTTGTTATCTGCAGGCTTCTAAAGGAAGAAGGTCCCAGTCAAAGCAGGACAGGCTTGGGAGAAGGTTATATAATATAATATGTTCTTCAGGCACCAAATGCGAGGCAGACAATGGTGCCTCCCAGGGCCCCTTCTCAAGTGCTACTTCACTGGCTTACATGGTTCTGGCTATTCCAGTTCATGAAAAGGGAGATCCAATCATTGCTCTCTGGCAACTATTCTCCTCATGTCTTTGGCTGTCATATGTATTTAACAGTAGTGCCCTCAAGGACAATGGGGTGGGAAGCGTCCTAGGGGGGTTCGGCCTCCAGTTTTTCGTTACGCATAGCTGCCATGGCTAAGAATGGTGGTCTTTGTTTCCATTTTGAGTCATGACTGAATTCTTATACGTTGTTGTCTGATCTTCAAACTCAAAGACCCAAGGGACCAGGCAGCTGTGAATCAACCCTGTGTGTCAGCTTGCGCGTGTGTATATTTGCTGGCAGGTACCGTAGCAAAGAAGGCAGTATACGTTTGCTTATTTCTTTAAATCGATAGGGATTTGGAGAAAAGACTTTAATAAAATAGAATTGTGACTGATTATTTTCCCCTTTCTGTGCACGGCTGTAAAATTGGGAGGCTACGAATAGCATGAGGGGGGGAAATAATGGGAAAAACCCACACCAAGTCCCTTTCTGATAGAGTCCTGTGAGTTTAGAGCCAAACCTTAGGGTTAGAATGAAAGCTTGGTGTCTACATACGAACCTCTTCTTTGAGATGGGGTGTCCTGTCTGATTGTGGAGTGTCAAGAAATCTTCCATATGTGTTTACTCATCAGGAAGGTACACGCCTGCTTATCTGTTGTTTACTTTCCACATAGTCTATGTTATGATTTGGAAATCTGATGTCATGTCTTCTCCACCCCCCCCCCCCAGGGCAGATGTTTTATCCTGCTCTGTTAAGTCATCTTGACATGTGGCCACAGAATACAAACAACTGCTACTTTTAATATGGCTCCATATCTTTATTACAAGGTACGTCTCATGCATCTTAATTCCTCATCCTCTCTCTGGCTGCCGTTCTCTGATCTTCTCCATCCCAGCCCCCCTTTCACTCCTGAAGAAAGGCGTATTGTAATTGTGTGATGGTTGTGTCCCAGTGGCTAAAGAGGTTCTAGATAGCATAATGAATATGCAGCACATTATCTCTGGGGATGTATGCCTGTGTCTTTAATCACAGCTGGAATGCAAAATCAGACTCCACCTTTCAACTCTATCTCCATCATGCTGAGAGAGAGAGAGAGAGAGAGAGAGAGAGAGAGAGAGAGAGAGAGAGAGAGAGCGCAAGAGCGAGAGGGAGGCTGCTAGACAGCTCGAAAGAGATTGCAGCTCAGATGTCCTGAAAACAGCAAATCCCTCAGACCTGGCAGATTCCGTTACCATGAGAACTGCAGATATTTCCATTGTGATGGTTTGCTCCAGCAGCCATCTGTTACACCCATTTGATTAGGAAGTACCGTTCAGCTTGTATGGGATTTTCATCACACCTTATCCCAGGGCAGTATACAGAGGCGCTTGCTTTTTTATATGCTAAACTCCAAGGCTTCAAAGTACTGTAATTTACCAAGGCAGAGGGCATTTAATGAAATGGCTTGAGAAGGTCACTAAAGAGCAAAGCTTCTAGAAGAAATACAAAAAAAAAAAAAAAGAGAGAGAGAGAGAGAAGAAGGAGAGGATCAGGCTACACAACAGAAGCACAACCAAATGAGGAAATTAACCCTATCTAGCAATACCTTCTCTCAGCAGAGAGAAGAAAACTGAAGATGCAAGCCCTTGCTTCCACGAGGGGGAAGATGCAGCCATTGAAGGCCTGTTGAGACAGCAGTCATTCTCCCCCAGGTCTCAAGGACAATCAGAAGAAAGAAGGAGAAGGGGGAGCCTCAGACGTATCTCAACTGATGAGATGAAGCAACTGTATAAAGATTGCATTAGCTCTAAAAATTTTATGATGCCATCTAACTCATCCATAGACACAGAACGACCTTAAAAGTAACTTGAAGCAATGCTGTAATTTACAGATTTAAACCAGTTATTTGAACTAGTTGCCCCTCTGTGTATTTTTGTGGGTGAGGAAATGCTGATGGTACATCATCACAACATAAAAATAGGAATTCCCTTCAATTAAGACTCTCCAAATATCCATCCCAGGTGGTAGGCACTCTATGTCCAAGCTCCAAGAGGGTTGGCCTAGTCCAGGAGGAACTGCTGAGTGTGTCTTAAATGGACTAAAGTTCCTGCAAATGTGGGAAGCTAATTAAATGATTATACACGGATATTGCTGCACAGGGGCCCTTGACAGGGCCTTCTCTTGTTTCCCAGCTTGCATTTTCTAGGTCGGACTCAGATAATATATCACTTGAGTTGGGTGAGAAGAGCCAAAATTTCCAAACGTGCTCAGTTTGCAAGTCCTATTATGTCATGTTTTGTCTGTTGCCTTGGATGACTCTTTCTGAGTTAGGGGAGCGTGGGGGAGGGGACATGTTATGTGCAAGGGGCTTGAGAACCTTTATCCATTCTTATTTCCTTGCCTGGTGTCATGTTGTTACCCAGGGAGACTGGGATGCTCATAGGAACTGGAGAGCTCATCCTCTGTTTGAATGTCGGAGATATATTTGGAGTGTGAAAGAAAATGACAGTCATGATGCTTGTTAAAGACTTTATTCAATGAGGGGCGTGGTCATCAGTAGAGGCCCCAGTACAATGAGGGCTCATGTTTAGTCAGGGGAGGGAGACTGGGATTCAACTCTGCTTCCAACAAGAACAAAGTAGGTATTAATACCCAAGCCCGTGGATGGGAAGATGCAAAGGGAAACAGGAGGAGGATGCTTGATAGATTGACTCAACTGAATTTTGACATAAGGCAGATTAAAGCGATGATAGGGAAGGTGGTCAGGATCATCAACCTAATGAGTAGACAAGACAGAGGACTCAAAGTTGCATCTAGTGAAAAACACTCAGAAGAGCTGCCCTCAAGTTTGGAGACAATCTTTATAAAATCAGTGGCCAGGACTAAGAAAGCTGAACATCAGGATGGAATATTGCTCTCTTCATTTTTATAAAAATGTCTTAGATTCTTCTCTTCTCCTGTAGTGGAAAAGTTCTACGTTCTTAGAGGAGGACCTATGTGTTTTGTGAAGGGGAAACTGGCTATGTCCAGGCTATACCAGGAGTTTCCCATCAGTCTGGTACCTCTGTGGAGTAGATAGTCAGCAGGCCCTCTTTCTCATCCCAGAGCTTCTCACTGCAGATCTTCCAGCAGTGTTGACTTTCCCAAGCCCTCATTCCTGCACCCTGGAGACCAGTCTTTCTCCAAGGCCTCAGAGGCAGGGGTTTGGTTTTATGAACACAGTGTTTGTCTTGAGAGGTAGCAGATGCACAGACGGCTTTCGTCGTAACAATAAATACCATTCAGGTTTCCCAAGGGACCTTTGCACAGTGGTGTCTTTGTTAAAGAAAGTGTGGACTAAAAGACCTTGTCCTTGCCTCCCTTCCTCCCTCTCAGGTCAGCTTGGCAGCCAGGATCTCAACCACCTTAAGAAGGCAAAGGGTAAGCACCTAGGGGGGAAAGTCAGTCAAAGCACTAAAAAGAGAAGGCAGTGAATGTGAAAGGGGTGAGGGCATGAACTTCCAGGGAGCGGAATAGGGGGTGAATCTTAGTTGAAGTCAGATGAAAAACAGCCCTTAGAGGAGAGTGCTAGCTAGAAATCCTCCTCTCTGAGCTGGAATGTTAACAGTGGCACCTTCTGACTTAATGTGGCGTCTTTCTTCATCGTTATCAATCTCAGGAGAGATTTCCTGCCATCTGTATCCTTGCTGCTTCAGGCTTCCATATGAAAGGCCAATCTGGCAGCATAAATACTGGCTAATGAAGAGTAGGTGTCTGTCTGACTGGAAGAGAAGCCATGAATTCATTCATTAAAAAATTAACAAAAAGCAAAGCAAAACAAAACACAAAAAACCCAACAACTCTTGAGTTTCTACAAGCCATTCAAGAAGAAATCTCTCTTCCCTCTTTTTGTCTCTACTTTTTGTCTCCCTACTCTCTTTCATCCACCTCCCTCATTTCCTCTCTGTGTTTCCTCCCTTAATAGCGTTCATAACAAAGTCAGCATAAAAATGGTCTTTGCCTAAAACGTTATACCTTGGAGATTAAAAATAGGGCTGCAACATGGACTTGCTGACATGCTAAGGGCTATTTCCCTTCTTTCAATGGGAAAGCTGTAACTACATAGATTAGCAAAACCTGTGCAGGGATGGATGTAAAACAGATTTATCTTGGTGTCAGCTTTATCTGATCCATTTGGTCTTGCAGAGTTTGGATGGCTTCCTTTGTTACAATAACCAGCGTTCAAACATCTATATCCTTGGGGTATTAAATGTCAGCCTCCCGAAGTATCAGTCAAGGAGAGGTGGTTGACAATCTGTGAGCTAGAGGAACACTGTCTGTGTGCAGGGAGAGACATTCCTGGTCTACCCAGGCTGGCTCCCGGTATGGTATGACCTCCAGGAACTCCTAACACCTCCCAGCATCACAGTAGCATAGAGGAGGGGGTGCTGAAGCTTGCCATGACCATTAATATCCCTTTGCAAAGAATTCAAAAAGATTTCCTGTCACTGACAAGGACAGATTTGTTAAAGGTCTCTCAAGGAAATGGACAATAGCTAATTAATTGAGCTTTCCATGACTGTCTGTTCTGTCGTTTTTCATTTATCTGTTCTGGTTTCTTACTTCACAGGTCTACCTTCTCTCTCTCTCTCTCTCTCTCTCTCTCTCTCTCTCTCTCTTTCTCTCTCTCTCTCTCTCTGTCTCTCCCTTCTTCCCTCACTTCTTTCATTTACCGCTTTTACTATATCTATCATTCTTTTCTTCCTGTCTTATTTTCCTGCCCCTGAATTTTTTTTTTTATAAAATCCATCTCTAAAAATAAATGTAGATAAAATGTAAATATATAAAGTGTTTTAGGAACATGGATATATTTTTTTTGGAGTCTGAGAATTGTTGTTTTTTAAGGTTGTAAGGAGGCTCAGGAATTTTCTGTTTATGTTGGATATATAAATAGAGTCTCCAAAGAGGGATTACAGTTTTGGGGGATTTGATTTAAAAAAGAATGTATAGTAGGTTAGGGTGTAGCTCAGTTGGTAGAGTGCTTGCTTAGCACCCACAGGGCTCTGGGTTCATTCCCCAGAGGGATAGCTCTCATTTGTAATCCAAGCAATTTAGATGTAGAAGCAGGCAGAGAAGGAGTTCAAGGTTGTTCTGCAGTATGCTTGAGGCCAGCCTGAGCTACCTGAGACATTTTCCAAAAAGCATAGCAAGTCAAATCAACCAAATAAAAAATACCTCCTCTAAAAAAACAAACCTACAGTGATGGAATTGGCAGGTTATTACTATTACTGATGTCATCATTATCCACAAATGGATACGGTGTTGTTATTATGGCATATGAAATGTGCCATAGAAAATATGGAAAATCCATTATCTCAACTTAAAATGAATGAAAAACAAATTAGTTAAACAGAATTATACCAGAACAGGAAGCTTACAGTGTCAATCACATGAAGCAAGTCTGTAAAGTCTTAAAAGCTGAGGGCTAAGTCTGAGATAACCACCCATTTTAGCTTGTCCAGGGGTGAGGTGTTCCTTGGGGGCACTGGACTTGCATTGCCAAACAAGGACTGTAACCATCCGAGCTGCCCCACGTTCAGGGGCCATTTTGTAACAGCCTGTTCTGTTGCTCCGGTCCGAGGGTCAGGGTCTAGCAAGAGAGAGAGTGGGGGCGAGAGATGTGAAGAATGGAGACAAGACAGGGAGTCTGATCAAGTCTCGTTTATTGAAAGGAAATCCTGGGTATTTATACCCTTTACCACGTGTCTTGCCCTCGTGGACAAGCACAGCTGAAGGCACTATGTCATGTGCCTTGCAGTGTGAATATCACATATGCCTAGCTAGCAGTGTGGAGACCACGTGCACCTAACTGGTGGCAGCACTAAACAGCAAAACAAGATATGTGAGAAAAACAAGATGTTTATCAGAGTGTGCTCAGCTGTTGTGGGCTGTTGAAAACAAGTCTCTTGTCAGGGTATATGGCTCGAGATAGCTGTAAAGATGATAGCCGCTTTCGGCTAGGAGTCGGCTCCCAACAAAGGACAATCTTAGATTAACTAAGATTGGTAGTGATCCTACTCAGTAGTTCTTCCACAAGAGGAAGACCAAGATCCAGCCTGAACCAGAAGCCCAGCAGCTCATGGGATTTTCTCCATGGTTGAGCTGAGTCTCGTTTCCTTCAGAGGACTGCTCTGCTTTGGATGCATGCATTTCCAACTCCAGTTTGAAGAAGGCTTACTATGTTACTGCTCAATGTGTCAAAAAGTAGCATGAAATCTCAAAATCAAAGTATGAGGTATGAGATGAGGCAAGCGTGCACGTTTTTTTTTCCTGACTAGGAACCTACTTCTGCTTCACAGCACAGTGCCTGTCATAAAACTTTGGCACCTAATGGTTAGTTGTCTCTCTGTCCTCAGACTAAGGCTGAATTTTCAGGGTGTAATATAATGGGGCTCTGCTTCCTCTACCCAGATAGACCTTGAAGACAGAGGGCCTGGCTTACATTTTTCTGTCCAACCAACTGAGTGAATGAAAGAGCTATATAAATGGGAAAGGGAAGGAAATAAACAATCAGCCAAAGGAATGAATAGATACAAGGGAATGACTAGATTTTTCCATGTGTATTAATAAGCAACACGAGTTTCTGTTTTGAATTGGCACTACTATGGCATTTGAAGTGTCTCAAATCTTAGAATTTAAAACCTAGATCCATATATCACTTTAGTTCTCAGGCCCAATCATGATACTAAACTCCTCATATCTTAAATGATCCAACAATTGAGGGTACCACTCACCAATGTGGCTGGGGGAATATGCTGCACTCCTCAGAATTCTACATAACAATTCAGAAGCTACAGTGGACCCTCAATGGCAAGCAAAAAAAAAAAATCATTCTGTCTACTAAATAGTGAGTCAAAGGAAGGGTAGCATTTTACCTGGCTTATCTATACTGCTTAATTTCTTTAAATACAAATTTTTATTTTAGATTTTTTTGAGAAACATAATTAAAGTTCTAAGTATCCCAATTTGGGGTTTTTTGTTTGTTAGTGTTCAGAAATGTGTTTTTATTTATCGGTTATGCAAGTTTGAGATGTTAACAGTTGAATGTTCTCAGTATTGCCCTCCATCCTTTCTTAATGCGTTGAGAGCCTTCTATGTTGTCCCTACAGCAGTTTTAATGACTAGCTATTTGCTTTCACAAACTTTCCATCCCCTGTTCGTTAAGTTGGATTTTGGATTATGAAATTCCCACTACATAGCACAATATATTAACACTATGTCCTTAACATTCATGTCCTCACCTTCCTCTTCCTTCTACTTTTTGCAGCATTTATGTTTATGTTCTCAAATTTTGAAATATTCCTGTTGCTTCCTTCCCACTTCTCTCAAGTGGTAATTTCTCAGGCATTAACTCCAACTATTTAGTTAGATTAATTTACTTTAGCATATGTATGTGGGTATACATGTGTGTACAGGTGTTTGTGTACATGTAGAGAACAGAGGACAACCTCAGGTATCATTCTTCAGGGTTGCTCATCTTTTTGTCTGAGTCTATCACTAGTCTGGAGTTTGCTAATTAGGCTAGACTGGCTGGCCAGTGTCCTCAGAGAGCGACCCACTTGACTCTGCCTCCTCTGTGCTGGCATTACAAGGGCATGCTACTCTACCTGCTCAGGTCCTTGCACGTTAGACAGGTACTCTACTGACTGAACTTTCTCCCCAGCTCTAATTCTGATTATCAGCCATCAGAACCATGATATTTACAGAGCTCACCCTGATGGGTGAATGGTTTCCGAGAAAAGTGCATGAAACAGGTATCCTACAGCACAGAGGTCAAAGGGGTTGCTTTTACTTTCTTTGGCATGTCTCTTCTTTAAGTCACGGTCAGAAGTTATTTTTCTTCACACACCTGTTCTTCTCTCACTTTGCTTCTCATACTATACTTTCATTTTATTGGATCTCTTTTCCAGGACCTTCTAAAGAATTAAGTATAGCGTATAATAGCTAAAATCTTAATCCAGATTTACTGTATATATGAAAGTATCTGTTTTGACTTCACTTCTGATCAATAGTTGAACTAGATATAGGCTGTAAATTGTGAGTGTTTTCCTCAAAAGTCTTTTGTGGACGAGAGGACTTCAGACAGGGTCTCACTGTATGGATTGGCCTTGAATTCATGATAACCGTTCCCTACCCCCACCGTCTCAGTTTCCTGAATGCTGGGATTATAGGTGTGACCTATCATGCCCATCTTTAGCTCAGGAATTTGAATGATTTTTTTTCTCATGGCTGTTAAGAATTACCCCTTTTCATCTTGTTTTCTAGTTAGCTTTCCTTTCTAATATCTTGTAGAATTTGAAATTTTATCACAATTTATTCAGCTGTGTGTAGTTTGTGCTGGGGATGTAGCTCAATGCCAAACACTTGTCTAGCAAGTGTGAGGACCTAGGTTCAATCTCCAGCATTGGGAAAAAAGGCATCAAGTTGTGTGAAAACTTCATACACTTTCCTTTACCCTGCCAGAACCTGTCGGCATAAACAGTGATCTCTGTACTTCCAGGACCCGATGCTTATTGTTTCTCTGACTGATTTTTTTCATCTTTCAATACCTAATTTTTTCTCTTATGACTTATATTAGATGAATAGAGGCTTCTGGTCATATCTTCTAAACTTTCATAATTTCTATGTCCTTTTAATGAGAAATTTTCTCTATTTAGCCATGGCAACCATACATTGTTATTATTTAGTTACCTATTAAATATAGTCATATTTTTAATTTTTGGAATTTTTTCTTGTACTTGGATTTTCTTACTTCATAGCAGTGATGATGATCTTTTAATTCATCTATTTTGATGTGCCTTCAACATCTGCTCAAATATCTCTAAAAACACGTCTTTGTGTGTATGTGTGTGCACATATGTACAGGTGTGTGGAGGTCACCATTAAGAAGCTTTCTCAATTTTCTTCCAACTTCATTGTTTGTGACAAGGTCTTTCACTGAATGGACACTCTCTGATTCAGCTAGATTGGCTGCATTAGGGATCTTCATGTTTCTACCTCACCAGGGATTATGGACATATACTGGATGTCCAACATTTACATAGGTGCTGGGTTTGAAACACAGGTCTTTATGTTCTAGTGCAAACATTTTCCCAATTGTGCACCTCTCCAACCCTTAAAAACACATCTGAAGACATTAAGAATTCCATTTTCACCTACTCAGATCACTTCCTTTTCTTCTTATGTAATACTTTAAAGTTTTTTAAATGATGGTTCACTTCCTCAAATTTCTCCTTAAATATAAATAAAGAGATTATTTGATCCATATAAATAGCTTACAGGGCATTTTCTATAGTTTTATGCTTCTCTCTTGATTGGAAAACCTTACTTTGGGTAGTCAGAAGATGAATACACAGGTCATTTTTCCCTTAGAGGCTATGAACATGAGGGGTCTTCCCACAGTCTCCAATGCAATCAAATTGCATCCTGGAGTTAAGAGTATTTTAGTAAGTTTTACTTGTAAATAGCATTAACTCTTCTTCCTTCTTCCTTATATGTTAGAGTATGGAACATTACTACAGTGACACATTAAACTCTTTAAGGTCCCATTTCCTACACTAATTTCCTTTCTAGTCATATCTCCATTCTTTCCAGAGAGACATCACCATGCTTTTACTGAGGGCAAACAATGTTTCTGCTGATCATGCTAGTTCTGTAATCCTGGGTATACAGCAAGGGGCTGACAATGAGGAATAATCTGTAT
>NW_021604782.1:4157488-4180925 GCF_004785775.1 Grammomys surdaster
CCCCCCCCCCCCCCCCCCCCCCCCCCCCCCCGCTCCTCCTTCTACTCTATCTCTTCCTTCTTCTTCAACTCAGTAACTCACTAACTCCACTTTGTGCTGTCATATACCTCCAGGATAGGACTATCCTCTGGATTCTGATCAATCTATCAATGGTCATACCCATAAAGAAAAAATTGACTCTACTATGAAGCCCCAGGTGACCAACTGTCCTTAACTCCTGAGTTAGGGGTTGTGGCTTGTGAACCCCTTCCTAGTCAATGCCAATGTACTGACTGGCTTGAGCTTGTAAAAATTTTGTATTTCTACTACGACTCTTCATAAATCTTATTCCATTTACTTACATTATAGGACTCCCTCAATATTTTTGGACACAGAATAGCTTCCTTTCTACTTGGTTTCCACAGAAACCCTTTTTATTTTCTCCTTTTGTATCAGGGCATCAATAGGGCCTCAATAGGTGGGGATGTGATGGACATGCTGGATATATCAGCTAGCAAAGAGAGCACGGTAAAATTCTCAAGGAACTATGTACAGCAACGGTAGATGCATGATGATCTTAGGAGTTACTTCATCTGCATGGACTCCTTCCCTTTGGCCAAATAGAAAGTACCCTTCTTTCTTTGAGTACCTGTACTCCTTTATTATTTACTCAAAAAGCCTTTGCACTTTCTCTCTCAAACTTCTTTTTGACTTTTATAGCTCACCTAAGGAACTGCAGACCACATCTTGCTAGGGCAGGAAAGGTGAGTGTGTAAGAGAATTCATAGCATTTGCCTATCAGTTTCCTATTTAACACATGGTAAAATCTCTTCAGAAATGAACCATGTGCCTTTTCTCTTGTGTATTGTATAAGAGTCTGTGAATGTGGGGAAGGAGGGGGAGGGTTAGACGAATGAGAGGAGGTGGTTCACTGACCCTGTAGCACACGATAGCTGAACATTTGCTGATAAGTTGGAAAAGTAAAGAAAAAACAAGCAAACAAACAAACCCACCAAAAAACAAAAAAAAAAACCAAACCAAACCAAACCAAACCAAACCAAACCAAACCAAACCAAACCAAACCAAACCAAAAAAACCCCATTCTCATAAAGAGGCTTGACTGTGTATAGCTTCTTTTCCAAAACTTTACTCAGGATGTGTTAGAATTGTGCTATTGAAACCTTGATATAAAACCCAAGATTTTCAGACTCAAAGTTTTTAAATTTTTTTTTGAATTTTAAAATAGCCCATTTGTGCCTGAGGGGCTTAGGCTTGTAATACATAATTAGGCATCTTCAGTCAGTAAGCCTGAAATCACATATTCATGGCAATCCAACATCTTTGTAATCTCACTCCCTTTTTCCTTGCACAGGGAAGGTTGAAATATTAATTGCTGTATCAGCCACTTTAAGATTTAATGTATTTTCCCCCTTTCTGAGGGCAGCATACCTCCTGCATGACTTCTAACTGTCTATTCTCACAGCTGCCTGAGAGATAAGCAACTGTATGTCTCTGGAAGTAATCTATAAATCATATTCAAATTCATGTGTCCAAATGATCCTTCCTTTAATCTCTAAAATGACTCCACTGGAGCATTGCTAGTGAGCTTCAATTGGAAATATTATGTTTTCCACCTACTCACACTCCCGTCAAGCATATTAGTTCTAAGAAAGGAAGACGAGCAAGGCTGGTGAAACAGGCCTCACAGCTCTGCCAGCTAGAGCGCCTATGGGTACAATAGGGCACCTGGTTTAGATCAGTAAGTCCTGACTTTTGAAAGGCAAACAGAAGAAAGAGAATGGAATACTTGGGTTGTTGCTAGAAGAGACATCTCTTGTGACTTCTCTTTACAATGCCATTACTCTCACACAATGAGAAAAGTGTCATGAGTCTAAACAATGTTTAATATTTTAAAATATGCCAATGTGGGGGCTTTAAATGGCTATCATATTAGTATCACAAGACAGTCATTTCTTCTTACAAGATAGCTGATCTCTACAACATCTGGTCTGGTCTATCAGTTCAACCTTGTTTCTGTTACTCATTCTGTGGGGACCAGTCCTTGGCATGAGCCATACTTGTTGCATGTAATTTTAAAAAGCATGCTTCCTCCTTTGCCCGGGACTGCACTTTTGGTTTAGGTCTGATATCACACTTCCGCCAGCCAACGCTCCCCTGGCTACCTCTTCCTCCCAGCTAGCTTTGCCAAGCCGCCATCAATCTTCCTATCTTCTCTCTTCCTCCTGCCTTAGCTCCTCTGAAGAAAAACATTAGACTGTTTTATTATTTTAAAATTTGCCCTTGTTGGGGATAGAAATCTCTAGCTCTAAACTTATCAGCTAACCTATATCAGCCATTGGTGGTGGTGGAAGATGCTGGCTCTGGTTGCTCTAAGACCTTACATGGTTATTACATCCTTCTCATTCCAAAACCTGGTCCAAAGTTCCTCTCCTCCTTTCCTGCTTGTGCTCCTCCTCCTTGACCATGAAGTTCCACCTTTTTCGTTTCACAAAGCAATTGCCTTTCACCTTCTTTATTGACCAAGTCAAGAGCCAACACCTCCCCCTACAATACTCAATTTATTCTACCTTGGAGTCTTTCCTCTGACATTCTTCTGCCCAGAATACTGTCATTTATTCTTCTATCTCCAAAGCTTTTGTGTTGAACAAGGAACCCCTCCAGTTATCATTCAAAACCAAAGAGTCAAGTGACTTCTTCTGAGACACTGTTATGTTCTTTAACACCCTACTAGCTGAATGGGACATAGAAAAGATGCTTAATCAATGTTCCCTCTATGCATGTACTGGCATAGGTCATATGCATTGTACACTAATAACCAGGTTAGTTCCACATCTTATACAACTTCTAGTTTATACACAGACAAATAGAAACTAACAGCCTAGTGAATAGAAGAGCTAGTATCAATGCCTATGTCTATGTAACTGCAATGCTATGTACTTTCCACTACTATATGCCACAATGTTCCTGTCAATGGATTTGTAATTTAGTTGGAATACAAGATAGACTTACAAAGATGACCAATCTCAGGGCCATGAAGTCCTTTCAACATCACAAAGTTCAACTCTATCCGGGATATTGAATAATTTGTTCATTACAAAACTAAGAAAATAGCTTTTATTGGAAAACCTTCAGTAACAGGTCAGGTTGGATGAATGGACCTAGGTGAAACTCTAAATTTTTTTATTGAATGTTATAATGCATGGCTACTCTTTTTGTTGGCTTTTCATAAAGTTTTGTATCATTACTTGGTCATTAATACTGTTTCTGCATGCTAATTACACACACACACACACACACACACACACACACACACACTAAAACATGATTTTCATGCTTGGTCATTTGATTATCTAAAATCTTTCTAAAGCAGTTTGCTCCTCTTGAGTTAGTGGCCAGGTGTGTCCTTGTTAAATGCGTGAGGAAAGGTAGGATGTAGCATTTGTTCTATGTTTCAAGTTTGACGTCTTGAAATCTCTCAATAGAAAGTAATCAGGCTGCTGTGACTTGTTTTTCATGAGTTCAGGTCCATGTCATAACATCATTTTTATTGTTCTCCCTCCACCTTCATCAAATTTTTATAAGGTACTTTTTTGGTAATCTCTTACAGAATTTTTCACAAAATGATGCAAATGGCTTAAGCCAACCAAATTCTTGACGTTTTAAGGTGTGTGTGTGTGTGTGTGTATGTGTGTGTGTGTGTAAGCATAAAACAGTCTTGGTTATAGTCTATAGTGAAATGCAGAATTGTTTTACCTAGACCCTTTGTGCACATGTGAGAATGTAAGGTGTGAGCAAGGAAGGCATCTTACAAGAGGTGGACATTGGAGGAAGGTTGGAGTGCGTCAAGAAGTAAGGTGATGAATCAGAATCTCACGTGGTGATAATTGGGTGAACAAAAGCATAGAGGTCTGGGTGTGATGTGCTGGTGGTCCCCAGAGGCACTAGGGTTTGTCTGGAATAGTAAGGGAAGCTGGGGGTGATCACACACACAGCAGAATAGGCAAAGTTGAACTAGCTTGTGGGATAATCTTCAGGGGGATGCAGAGAATGTTGCTGTGAATATTGTAGTGGGATAAAACATATTGAGATTTTTTGATTATCGAAGTGACCCAACATTGAAGGAAGAAGATCCTGGCCATGTGTGCAGGAATCCAGAATGCAAAGTGTGGGGCTGCCTCTGGAATCCAGGAAGCTGCATTGGACCCAACACCATCATTTCTGCATGGAGTGGAAGATACTTGCTGAATGTAGGAATGGAACAATCACATGGAAATGGACCCACATGCTATCTCAATGCAAAGTAAGCCAGAGAGCTGGTTTACTAACCCATTGATGGAGTGATTGATTAAGAAGGTATCAGAAGCAATCGATAGGGGCAAATTATTCTGAATATGATGTTTCTAGTCTTCAGGACTGCCTGGGACAATCCCATCTTCATTAAGAGAAACCAGATGAGACAATGTATTTTGTTTGCACAACTGGATTAACTGACAGTGAAGTCCCATGTAGAAGCATTTTTTCACAGACATTCCAACTATCTCTCTACCACAGCTTACATTTGGAGGAGCGTCCATTGTCAGTGTCTCTTTAAACATATATGCAGGGACAGCAAAATAACCTCCCACCTCAGATCTTTAAAGGAAATAAGAGGTCCTGCAACTCTTGAGGAAAAATACATTCACCCTCAAATTATATTGTTTTAGAGGTTAAAAGTATATAATTTCCCCAGAAACACATTGTGACTCAGCCTGCTGGAAGGCTATTGCTCAATTACTCTCAGCAGTAGCAAAGGTGTCTACAATTCTGTCAGCTCTGCTGAGGCTGCTGGGAGGAGAGGCCTTTCCCAGGCTGTGGGCTGACATGGCAAGTTTGGGCCAGACAAGGCAAGTGGTCCTGCACACTTGAGTCATGGTCCCCCTGCTTTGACGTGTCAAAGCCTGCCTAATCACAGGTTGCCTGCACAGGTGGCCCTGGCCTCTGCTCTCCAGGCTTGCTGGTTAGCTGCCATATTCCTGAGTATATTTGTGTTCTAGACACTATCCTTTGGGTGTACTTAAGTGGAAAAATCCATGTAGTTTCTTGTCAGGGTGAAAATGGTCCAGTCCTGGGATTACTCTATTGGAGGGGCCAGAGGGACTGCTGGGGTGACTCTGACCTCTCAACATCTACTGTTATCAGGGACTTCCAGTGTAACCCAAAGAGTCATCCCATACATTTACATATTTATATCACCAATATAATGTGTTTCTCTGCATTTCCCCCCTGTGTGTCTCTCTTGATGTTCTGGTTGTTTTGAAAAGAGTTGTTGAAACTCACTCCTCAGGGATTTTAAGCCTATCTTAGTTTTGTCAATTTGGTTGTTACTTGGTATGAGCAGAAACAATGCTTGATCTGGGAATCGATCTGCTAGAAAACAAATTGGTGGCTTCAGAAAGTGGCGGGAAAGCCAAAAATCCCTGGAGGAAAGCAGTGATGGTTTTAAGGGTCTAGCAAGCCTCTGTTCTTGCCCATGTTCCCTTCCAAGTCACCCCATTCTGCCCACCAGCAACCCTCAAGAGATTGTGGTTAAACATACAGACAAATGTGCAAACGAAACGAAACCACCGTCATAACCTGAGACGGATTCTGGGCTGCAGCTTTAGATTCTGGGAAAGGATGATAAACAGGTCTCAATGTCAGTCAAAGGCAGAGCCTTGAAAAGCAGAATGCTAGACTCTCTGACTCTTCAAAGAACACTCCAAGATCCTTTCTCTTTTCTGTCGTCTCTCTTGGTAACAAGCAGAGTTTGGAAATTGTTTTTTAGCAAATGCATTAGGGGGAAGCTAGAAGGGAAGTGACACATTGACAGGTGACTGAGGAGACAAGTCTGGGAAGGGATGGCTGAAACAAAAGCTGCAGAATGCTCAGGTCTCCTGCAATCTCTTCAAGGCTTAATTGCAGGTGGGCAGCTGACCCGTATAAACGGAAAAGAGCAGGGGAGGCAGCCGTGGCTGTGTAGCTTCTTCCCTTTGAAAACCCAACGGATCTTAAAATGCGCAACAACAGAAGCACTCCCTAGGCTGAATTATTCAGAGCTGGCTCTGACAGTAGTATCCAGCCATACTCCATCTGTAACAACTTGGATTATGCATCTCAACCCTCCACCTCTGCTCAGGTTCCCACCCCAACCACCCTGCCCCCACCCCTGCTACCATCAGCAGCAACAATCGTTGCCGTCATCATTAGTAGCAGCATCTTCATCCATTGTAATATGAGGTAGCATATATGCCAGATACTTCGCTCAGGGATTGTTTCTTCTGCAGCCTAAACCTATGAGGCAGTAACTACTACACTGCTAGTTTATAGAAAGAATCACAGCTAGTGAGTGGTGGAGTGAGTGTTCCACACACGTAGACGTGTGCATCGTTTACAGCCTTTACACTATAAATGATGGACGGATATATGTGCATATGAAACAATGAAGGAACGCCCTTCTATAGGTTCTTAAACATCTTAAATGTGGCTCTGACCCTCTTGGAGCTCACAGTTCACGAGGAAGGAAATTTTTATTCATGGAACAATTCGTTTTTTGTCAATGAGCTTAATATAATCTGAGGCTAGGGTTGTCTCTGGAAAAAAAAACACTATGATTTAGGAGAATGTATAAGGAAGGGTTTGTGTAGATTGTTAATGAGATGCATAGTTTTTTATTGTGTTGGAGGGCTTTCATCAAGAAACAAGGTCTGGTAAAAAG
This sequence comes from Grammomys surdaster, assembly GCF_004785775.1. Classification (NCBI taxonomy): domain Eukaryota; kingdom Metazoa; phylum Chordata; class Mammalia; order Rodentia; family Muridae; genus Grammomys; species Grammomys surdaster. Next base: position 4,164,222 of record NW_021604782.1, read on the forward strand.
CAAGGTCTTCAATATTTACCAGGAGACCTCTTCTCTGTTTGCTTCCCTGTTGCTGTGATAAACACCGTGACTAAACCCATCATCAAGAGAAACCAAGGAAGATACTTGGAGGTGGGAACTGAGGCATAGGCCATGAGGCACAGAAACAATCTCTTCTTCCTCTGTCTTGCTCAGCTAGCTTTCTTATACAGCCCAGTTCTACCTACCTCAGGATATTACAGCCCACAGTGAACTGGGCCTTCCTACAACAATTAGCAATAAAAAGTGTCACAGACATAGCCACAGGCCAGTCTGATGGAGATAGTTTTTCAATTGAGAGTCCCTATTTCTAGGTATGTTGAGGTGACAACTGAAGCTGCTTTCTGAGAGGGACTGCTATGTGTCTGGGTATAATGGCTGAGTCTGGTCATTTTCCTAAAAAATGTCTGGAGGCATTATCCTTAGGTCTGTCCTGTCCACTTAATGCCTATTAGAAATGTTCAAATTGAAGAATACTGTGGTGGTTTGAATAAGAATGCATCCCTATAGGCTCATATGTTTAAATATATGGTCCTCAGTTGGTGGAACTGTTTGGGAAGGATTAGGAAGCATGGCCTTGTTGGAGAAGGTGTGTTAATGGGGGCAGACTTTGAGGTTTCAAAAGCCTATGCCCTTGGTGGTTTGCTTTCTCTGCTTTCTCATTGTGGATCAAGATGTAAGCTCTCAGCTACTGCTTCAATGCCATGCCTGCCTGCCTGCCTGCCTGCCTGCCTACTGCCATGCTCTCTACCATGGCGGTCTTATCACAGCAATAGAAAAGTATGTTGAAAACTTATTCTCCAGATACTTTCTCATCTGGGATAATGTTATATGCAATAGAGCCTTTGGTTATAACCTGGAGAACTTAAACTTCTCTGGACTTGAATCCCATGTGTCCCAAACAGTGGATTCTGCTTGATTAGGGGACACTGGAGTTCAGGTAGAGTGAACACTCTTGATAGCAGAGACTTTCTTACTGCTCTTCTGCCCCCATGGTCTGACATGGTTCCACTTTCTATTCTTTTTGCAGGCAGGAGGGTCAAGGTCACTGAATTTTTGCCTGTTCTCCCACCAGGGTGGGTGGGGGCAGAGGTGTGATAAAGAGGCATTGTCTGAGGACAGAAACCAAAATGAAAGTTTGAAATCCATCTGATGAGCCACTTATCTGAAGGGGCTACAAAGAGCTGTTGCATTCATGGTGAGACCAGAGAAAAGGGAAAGAAGAGAGGAATCAGAGCTGAAAGTCAAAGATGCACAGAAAGCCATCCTGGATTTAGAGAAGGCAACTACTGAGACCTTTTGAGAAAACCCCTTCGCCCTTGTGTTTAGACATTAACATTTCCTGGGTTGGAGGATTCCATACTCAATATAAAAACTTTATACACTCCTTGCAAGCCTTGCCTATTCCATGAGACGTTCCCAGTCCCCTGCATGCTCCAGGAGCTTCTTTTCTGGGTTACTCTTATCTTCTCTACTTCCTTTTGTCCCACTGGTTATTGCCCAACCTTGTAATTATGTGTTATGTGTATTTCTCTCTCATCTACTGGGAGCATCTTGGCATCTGGTTAATGCGTTCTTACTTGCAAGTTTCCATCTAGCATGTGGCTCACAACGGAAACTCAAAGTGTACATATTGATCCTCATTATAAATTTCAAAGTGGTTGTTTCAGTTCTGTTTACTTTTACTTGTGAACCTAAAAGTGCTTAAAAAAATAGTCTGTAGTGAAAACAAACAAACAAATAAACAACCCCCCAAATCACCAAAAAAGTGGGATTAAGCCAGGTGTGGTGACACACACCTTTAATCTTACCACTTGGAAGGCAGAGGCAGGTGGACCTCTGTGAGTTCATGGCTATCTGGTTCTACGTAGCAAGGTCCAGGCTAGCCAGAGATACATAGAGAGACTCTGTGTCAAAAAAACAACCAACAACTAAAGAGACAAACAAAAGAGAGAAGAGCGATCCATTGGAACATCTGTTCTTAGGACCTCAAGCTGTGTGTTGGTTAAGTTGTATTTGTGGGCCTAAGCAACTTGTGCTATGCTGACGTACCGGGCCTAGTTCGATGCGACTGATGTTTCACTCTAACTTTAGACATACACCATCTTTTACTCTAAGGGAGTGAGTCTGCCTCTCTCCCTTCTTCTGTAGGATTTGCAGGTGGTGCTGGCACAAGCTCAATTTGGGCCTGGGGCTGCCAGAGAAACCTTTGTAGGCTGGGGAGAGTAGCTGAGGGGGATATCTTCCCATGCCTAGATTGAAAACTGTCCCCAGGGCAAAGCATGTTTGACCTTCTTTGAATCATCTTTTCTGGATCTGTTAATGGCTCATGGCCCGTCTCAGCCTCATGACTTTTCTCAGTTCCCACCTCTAGGATTGAAACATCTTTTGGTTCTGCTCACAGAGCCTTTTCTGGGATTCTTTGTGGAGCATTTGTAAGCAGTGTCTGCGTCATTTTTGGTAGTGAATTGATTTAGAATATCCTTTGTTGCTAGTCCAGCTTCAGAAGTGCTCGAGTCTGCTGTTAATCATCTTTTTCCTTCCAACCACTGAGGAGATACTCTTGCAAGGGAGAGGGGGGAAAACAATAATGCCCTTGTTCTGGTTTACAGATTAATTATGCCCTCTCTGTGTGTTTATGGCTTCAAATGTGGGGTAACTGTAAATCAAACCATCCTATCCAGGAAGAACAAGCTTTACATTAAATGTTAATAATTTTCCTCTGATCCAGATGTTTACTTAATTTTATTTCAGCAAACACTCACCGAGCATTTCATTTGTGTGAAATACAGATAAAATGAGTTCAACAATTTTGAGGAACCCTATGGGCTACTCAAAAAGAGACAGAAGTAAATGAACAGCTGTAGTTTTCAGGGCAACTTGGGTACCAAAGACATCAGTATTTACCATGGATGCCCTAATTCTGGCACACATTGCCTTCATGTACACCTTTTGTGTATCATGGATTACTATATAGTAAGTCAGTATTTATTGAATGGGTGACTGATGGGATGAATTAAATTTTGAATCCTGTCATTCTCACATTCTTGCATGTGTTTTCCTAACATGACAAAATATGATTGTTCTCAAGAACTCCTTGTCTAATTCTCCCCTCTTCCATCCAAAAAAAAGATGTGTAACTCAATATTGGTTAGAATTTAAAGTAAAACACAAAATGAGATCTGAACCCTGCTTAGTAAGTGGTGGAGATTGGTATGTATCTTGGGAAATTTTCTATGTGGCAGAGCTGGATTCTGAAGAGCTGGACACTCAGTACTCAGCTTATGGCAGTGGAGAATAAATACCACTGAGTGATGTGAAAGCCAGATAGGTTGTAAAAATGACCCCAATTTTTGTTCCTACAAATTCTTGCCCTTAGCAGTGTGACTCTGTAATTGCATCTAATAAGAGCCTTTCCCCTAACCTCAATTTGGGGTAGTCTTATGTTTTTTTTGGCATATGAAATGAGCTAATGGTGGTAAAATTCATGTTTAATACCTGTCTCTGAAGAACTATACCTTTACTTTGTCAGATCCTTGGTGCCGGCCTGTGATGGAGACTAAACCAGCATACTAAATAGTGAGTCAATCTTGACACCTTGGTCAGCAGCCCAGCCAACTGGTAGCTATGAGGATTAAGCCTTCCAGAATCATATCACCTCAACTGTGGACCACATGAGCAAGCCAAGTCAAGATTAATCAAGTCTGACCCAGAAAACTAGAGTGAATTCAGCAGACCTGTAAGCTTGTTTATATTTCAATTCATGTGGTTTAGTTCAGGAGTTGTTTTAAACAACAACAACAACAACTTACAAACACCAGAATTTCACATCCTTTGTGAGGAACAACTCAGCTTTGGTGCCAACTAACTTATTCACTGTTTGACCAGAGGATTCTACTGTCTTATTAGCTCATGGCTGACTCAGGGACAAAGGGAGTCATGTTAAGAACAGAAGGAAGTGCATAGTGAGAAAATTCAAGTGTTCAACATGGCTGCAGCCACCTCTATAATTCTTACTGCCAAGTTAAGATCCACACTGCTGTAGAATCCCAAGTCAGACCTTCATCTTTTCTGAAGTGCCAATTAAAAAGAGATTATATAAAACAACATCCGCACAGATGCTTGGTCCAGAGCTGGGCAGATACTGAAGCTGGTACAAGTCATTTTTCCTAGTTTTCCCTGATGTTCTCTGATTCTCAAGAACTTAGTATCAAAAAGTCACAAGCTGCAAAGTCTTACCCTCACCTAGGAGCCCGTCAGTGCAGCCTGGAAGTGTACATCTGTTCTAGGCTTCAGCTCCCGAAATGAGCTCCAGTTCCCTTACCTTTGCCCTGTAAAATCAGGCCACTGTAGGGCCCTGCTCTGTTAGGTTTCCCTTTGTGACTAGAGAAGTTCAGTCATGACTCGATATCCCAGAAACAGCCAAGAGCTTGAACTCCCTTCACTGACTGCATCATAGACCACGTGAGGGATTGTTAAACTTGTGCGGTGAGGTACTGCTGGTACAAACTTCATACTAGTCATTTCAAATGTGATAATACCACAGGATCAGTTCTGAAAGACTGGAAACAAGGCACAGATACAGATGGAGAGATCCTCCAACCCCAGGCTGACAGACCAGTGTGAAAATACAAAACTGGTCCTTCATACTATAGAGTTTGAGAAAGCACTGTTCAACAATCTAGTTTTGACTTCCCAGGCATCTTTAAAGATGCTTTGAAGTGACTTGAATGAGATATTGCCCCACAACCTTATGTTTTTGAACACTTGGTCTCCATTAGTAGTAATGTTTAGGAGGTTATGGATCCTGTAGGAGGGGTAGCCTTGCTGAAGGAGGCATGTTGCTCTGGGACTGAGCTGTGAGTGTTTATAGCCTTACCTGTTTTCAGTTTGCTTTCTCTGTGTTTGTTTGTTCATGGTTGAAGATGTGGCTGCTCAGCTTCCTGGTCCAGTCACCTACTGCCATGCCTCCCTTGCCATTATGAACTCTATCTTTGGAACCATAAGCCCAAATAAACTCTTCTTCATACAGATTGTCTTTGTGATGGCATTTTATAACAGCGACAGAAAAAGAATATAATACCCTTTATGCTCTATGTAATTATGATTTTATGATTGACAGATAAAATTATATGTATTTATTTAAAATTGTATCTATTCAACAAATTGAATTTCTTTAAGTGCATGGCCACACTATGAGGATAATCTTCAGGAATCATTCTCTCCTTCTACCAAGACTGAGCTTGTATCAGCAGGCTTACCTGCAGGAAAGCCATCTTGCTAGCCCTAGTATATGATTTTTTAATTGACCCATTCACTATTGAGGACATTGATTAGATCTATGTGTGGGACATGACACAATTATCTTGGATGACTGAAAGAAGGAAAAATGCTTCCTGTTTTATGTCCACCAAGGCCTTTTCTCAGGGATATTCCTCTGTGTTGTGCTGAGGGGGAAGAAGTTTGCTATTTAATTTGGATTGTTCTTTATCTAGATGAGTGGCCTCTGTGTTGTACAGTATAGGTGAGGGGGCTGAAATAACTCACAGGGCCTAAGCAAAGAGGAAGCATATGACAGCGTAGAATGGGAGGTAACTATATAGCTGACCTTAAAGATGCCTAGAATCAGACACTCTGTCTCTACCTACCCTGTATTTTGAGATGAGTCAGTAGATAAAGGTACTGGCTACCACCAAACCTGACAACTGAGTTTGATCCCCAAATCTCACACAGTGGACATAGAGATCTGATCTCTAATACAGCTTTACTCCGACCTACACACATGTGTATTACCCTTTAAAATAAATGAATACAAATATAAAAAACATCAAGCATTAATCTCTGGAATAGAGAGGCATGCTAGGCAGACAAACTATAGCTATCTACCCCAGCTGAGAAGCATTGATTAATATTGATTTTTGTTTGAAGGGAAAACCAAGTCTAACATTCAGCTACTTGCAATGTTTTCATCCATAGCAACCCCTTCTGGTGTGGGACATTGTAGTCTTGCTTCCCAGGTTTCATTATGTGTATTTGGTAAATGTTCATTGTATATGTTATTTCATTTATATAATAATCTTATAAGGAAAAATGATTCTCCTACTTTGTTGAGGTTCAGTTTTATTAGATGGTTTATGCATACCTTTGCACTCTCTGTATCACCCATACCTGCCTTCTTCCTGTGGCCTAGTTGTTGCTTGGGGTTTGTGCATCTCCTGGATAACGTGCAACCAAGGTCAAAGACTTATGATTCCCAACCATGAGCTCTAAAACTACCAATGGAAATTCTCCTTCTATGGCAATTTATGGTCATGTTTCATCAAAGATCAGGCACAGGGAAAGATGTTTGGAAGCAGATCCGCTGTACTTCTCTTGATCCAAATCTGGAGCCTAAGTAGTTGACAAGGCAAAGAGTGACTGTGATCTCATTGATTGGTCATCAGGGGAACCAGTTAAGGTTTCTGTCTATGACAGCTTCTTTTCTGGAATGTTTGGGAAAAATAAGTTGAAGAAATACTCTAAAGATATATTGTGTTCCCAGGAGAATGTTCTATCTATCTCTAGGCCACTGCAAGGGCTCACAGATGGCCAGCAAAGCAGTAGTGATGGAGTAGTGGCAGTAGTCAGTGATGGTCTGCTGCTGGATCTTATTTTCCTTGAGCAGTAGAATATATGAAAATCAGGTAAATTTTAGTTATATTTTGAATAAGATCATCAAGATCAACTACATCCTCTCAGCATGGTGTAGAAAGGTTAGTTTAGCTTCCTTGGTGCAGAATGAATAAACTTTATCCTTATTATAGCATTGACAGTAAAGATGAGTGTGCTATTCATCCTTTGTACATTGTCTTGCCTCTCCTGAAGCAAGGATATGCCCCACCTACTATGTAAGGGAAAACTTGCCTGGGGGATGTTCTGGATTACTATTCCTTGATGGCTTAGCATTGCATGTGAGTGTTGATTAAATGAGAATGTAGTACTTTGTAAATCCTAGTCATTTAAATATACATTGACTTATTAAACTTTTGTACCAGCCATAGGTGGTTTGTAGGACAATGCTCACTGGTGCCATTTCAGAAGTGGGGAGAATATAGGGCAGAGGGGCTGGAAAGATGACTCAGTGGATAAAGGGACTTGCTCTGCAGTATTAAGATCTGAGTTCAAATTTCCCCCATACACTTTTTTTATTGGATATTTTATTTACATTTCAGATGTTATCCCCTTACCCCATCCCCCCCACCCGCTGCCGAGGAACCCCCTATCCCATCGCCCCTCCTCATGCTTCTCTGTAGATGTGCCCCTACCTACCCCCCCCCACTTCCACCTCCCCACCCTTGAATTCTCCCACACACGGCATCCAGTCTTCACAGGACCAAGGATCTCCTCTCCCACCTATGCCCTACAGGGCCATCCTCCCTTACATATACAGTTGGAGCCATGGATCCCTCTCTAAGTGCTCCCTGGCTGGTGGTTTAGACCCTGGGAGCTCTGGTTGGTTGGTATTGTTGCTCTCCTCATGGGGCTGCAAATCCTTTCAGCTCCTTCAGTCTTCACTCTAACTCCTCCATTGGGAACCCCTTGATCAGTTCAATTGTTAGCTGTGAGCATCCGTCTCTGAATATGTCAAACTCTGGCAGGCCTCTAAAGACACAGCTATATCAGGCTCCTGTCAGGATGCACTTCCTGACATCCACATCAGTGTCTACCTTTGGTGACTGCACATGGGATGTATACTCCCCTATACACTTAAAAGCCAGCCACAGCCATATACACCTGCAATCCTAGCATGGGGGGTAGAGATAGGTGAATTTTTGAGAGAATCCTCTGGCTAGCCAGCCTTGATGAAATGACAGACTTTCAGTTCAGTGAGAGACCCTATCTTAAGACAGTAAGGTTGAGCTCAGTGAAGTAAGATACCCTTGGTCCTGCTTTGGCTTCAGTATGGGCATTCAAAGATGCCAACAGGTGCACATACCCACAAAGTCATATGCATGCCTTCCATATGTACAACACACACACACACACACACACACACACACACACATACACACACACACCTCTCATAGAAGTCAGAATTTAATACTGAGATTGTAAAGGACCAGATTAAGGTTAAGATTATGCACCAGTACTATTAGGTACATGGTGGTTAATTTTGATGGTCAACTCCATTGAATTGAGAATCAACCACCTATAAAATGAGTGAACGTTTATGTGTGATTGCTTTCACAGGGGTTTGACTGAAGTGAAAGACCCACCCTAAATGTCTACAGTGCCATTACACATGCTGTGGCCCTGGACTGAGTAAAAAAGGAGAAAGTACATAGAGTATAGCATTCTCTGTGGTTCCTGACTGTCACTACAGCTCCTTCTTGTGGTTCCCACTGTGATGACCTATATCCTTAAACTGTGAGCCAGCACAAATTCCTCCCTCCTCACTTGTTTTTTTAAAGATATTTTTGTCACTGTGATGAAAAAAGCAACTAATACGAGCTTAAGCTATTAGATTAGCAAAGAGTTAGTTTTCATAGTTCTTTAAACAAACAAAACAAACAAACAAGCAAACAAACAAACAAACATATTGGGAAATGATGCATGCTACCCCTTCTTCCTTTTCCTCAATTCATTTTGCATTGATTTTGATCTGTTCTATGCACAGGAAGCTGATCTCATGGGCTGCTTCAAAGGAGTCCCTTGTTGAGTAGCTTCCTGTTGGCTGGGACCAATAGGAGTCCTTGGTAGTTCTAGTGGTACAGGAGAACTTCTCTGTATATTAGGCATTGTGATTCCCCTCAGAATTGTGGCTTCTGCTGAGTAGCCCCTTATCCGCAGCTCCAGTTCTCTCAAGGCTCCAGTGACACTGTTTCTTTCTTTTGACCCTTCTGGTCACCTCACCACCCTTGCTTATTCTCCCAACATTCCCAGCTCCGTGAGTGCTCTTTTATTTAATGCCTAGTTATTTGAACCATCTGGGGTGAATTCTGTTTCTTGCTGAGACCCTGTCACAATATTGACTTGTTTAGTTTTAGTGGCCTAAACAAATAAGCAAAATCAAAACAAAACTGTCATTTCATTCATCTTATTAAAGCAAAAATTTGTCTGTCTATCTATATCTATCTATCTATCTATCTATCTATCTATCTATCTATCTATCTATCTATCATCTATTATGACACACACAAACACACACCACATACATACACATTGAGCAGAAGAAAGAGAGAGAAAGAGAGAGAGAACGCGCATAGAAAATTTTACTATATTACTTTACTCCTATTTTATTATGCTCTAGTAAAAGTGTTATTGGAAATTGGGTGCCATGTATGCATGATGTCTGGGAGGAAATGGATGAACTCATTTTATCAGACTTGCTGTCTTCTCCTTGACTAATTCCTATATGCAGTCACCAGTACAGTTTACAATGTACTTTGCAGTTCTATGAATGCTTTGTGAGTTCTTTTTCAACAAATTTCCATAAACAATTAATTAATCTGTATTCTCCAACCTCCTCCAACCTTCTGATATGCTGGTGTGTGAGTATCACAGTAGAGTTGGTGGCATATAGTAAAAAAAACACCAGCTATAGCATTTTGAGGACAATGCAAGGGAAAGATCAGTACAGGGCTGTAAAGGCACACCACAGAGGTTGCACTTGTTTTTCTAGATGTAGGGGTAGGGTGGTAATGTCTAGGCCAGGCACCATTTGAGTGGAATCTCTGAGCATTATGGAAGTTTGTCTAATGGACAAAGGAAAAGGGCATTTCCAGCAGATTTTCAATCCTGCCTTGAATAGTAGTAAGAGGACATGACAGAATATGGCACCCAGGAGATGGTTTCCTGAAATTAACTCGGTGATTCTGAATCACAGGATAGGGAATGAGGCACAGAATGAAGCCAAAGGATGTGAAACTCTAGACTCTGTGCTTAGGGATGGAGCTGCTACCTGCAGACAGCTGTGATTTACTGGAGATTTTTAAGTTTTTTTTCTTTAATTAAAGGGGATCACATGGTCTGATTGTCATTTTGCAAAGATCACTCTGGTTATCATTGAGGAGACAGATTAGAGAGTCTGAGATTAGGGACTCAGATCCTGGTTAGGATGTTACAGCAATGGTATAGGAAATAAAGACATGAGACTCTTGATTAAAGTCACAGACACGATGTGAAAGTCCCAAGGCAAATCCCCACAAATCCACTGCTGATCAAGAGGTAGGTCAGAAAGCAGTTCTCTTTGAAATTTTCTTGTAGACAGTTGCCTTCAATCTATCACCTTGTTACCCTCGTCCCAGACAATCTGTGGAAAACAATGACTGAGTGGATTCTCCCCTCTCCTGCGCCTTTGTACTTGCATAGTTACGAATCTCATGAAGACTATAATTTTACCAACTGGGGTACTGGTGAAATAAAAGGCAGACTGTACCCAGGAACTATCTCTAGGCAAATGCCACATCCTTTGATTTGTGGCTACTTTGCTTGTGTGTTTATACAATTAGGGCCTGAAGGCAGTGGGAGACACCTGCTTTCTCTATTTCTCGATGTGCATCCTCTTCTCTTGTGTTCACTGTCATCTTGGAAAACAAAACATTATTCACTATCTGCCTGAGAGCAAATCTACTACTTCAAAGTTAGACTTGGGGAAGTTTTGGATTCTGATGAGCGATTGGGGCTGTTTCTGTAGCCTGTCTGTCAGGGTTTCCATTCGAAAACAACGAAATTTTAACCAACATATACTAATCATTTTCATGAGTTCTGCAGCACAGAAGATTTCAGGTAAGCAAAGCACATCACTTGGTGTATGGATTTGTACATGTGTTAGAGATTTTCTTGCTATTTTCATGGGAAACTGCAAAACCTAGTTAATCCAGCTCTAACCTGAACATTCTCATTTTACTGGGTGGAGAAGCAACAGGCTGGTTACTGGCTTCTCAGAGTCTGAGAAGTAAAATGGTTGGTAAAATGAAAGCAGTTCATAAGCTCCAAAGTGTATTTTGAATTTTACTGTTATTGCTATCATCATGAACAGTACAGTTTGGGTTTATCTCAAACACAACTATGACTTTTGGAAGTTTTGATTTCTGACTATGGCACTCATGAGTGTAGACTCATGATTTTTAGAGACTTTGATATGTTTTATTTTATAGGTAAATTTTAGAGAATCTTCTCTTGACAGAGTGGAATATGTGATGATAATAATTATTAGTTACAAACACAGTCCTATGACGCTTATTAAAGGTAGAGAAGAAAACATATTTGGGAGAAATGAGATTCTGAAAAGGGAGCTGGAGTTGATAAAAACATCCTAGGGTGTGACTTCATCCAGAGATGTAGTTGGGAAGGAGGAGAGCAATGTCGTGCTAAGCTAATGGTTTAAGATGAAGAGTTTCTTTACCTTCATACTTTGCATCACTTGTTCTTTGTCATGCTCTTTTTTTCTTTTTACTCTTCCCCCTTTTCTCTTGATTTGCGTGCCTTTTCCATGAAAATCTACTTCAGTAACAAAAGCCAAGACGCAACAGGAAGATGTGATGTTGTTTTAGAAGAGAAAACAGTCTGTCTTAGGAGAAAGAACAGTTCATTTCCTGAGGGAATTAACAAAAAGAAGCCCATGCCTGCTTCCTTGCAAAGTTGCAGATCAAGGTTGTGTGGCTGCTTCCAGATTGTTCCAGAGTAACATGTAGGCTAGAAAAATGAACCATTCCTTAACCGGTGAAAATTAGCCCCAACTCTTTCTATCATAATTATCGACAGATTTAGATGGAAATGATTGTGGGACACATTGTCTTTAAAGATAGTCAGGGACGTGACCATGAACAACTCTGATGGAAATGACTGAAAACAGTATGGTTCATTATCGCAGCCCCCAGAAAGCTGAGATATGCAAAAAGTGCTAGTTTGATCCAAAAGGTATAAATAGCACTGGAGGGGGGGAGGCTGTGTGGGGCTCGCAGACTGCTGTGTTTGAGGAACAATTTGACAGAGACAGAGCAAGATGATGATAACTTGGAAAAAAGGATAATTTGTCATGATTACCTCTTTCCCCCAACCTCCCTAGAAAGAATAGCTTGCACCTATCAGAATTCATGTGTAGAGAGGGAGAAGAAAGCAAATTAGCTTTGTAACAAAGAAAACAGATCATTTTGTCTTCTTTCTTTTCTGGGTCGACACTTTGGTGGCAACAGACTGTGAGGGTTCTAACAGAAAAGACATAGTGTCTTCATAGAGTTCCCTTTAGGTTTTGGACACTTCCATTTGAGCAGCCATCATTGTGGGGAGTTCTGCTCCCAAATTCAGGTGCTTCAGGTTTGTACTCTTAAGCAGTCGCCATAGGAGGAATGAGGTAGCTCACCTCTTCCACCGATTTTGCCTCTAGTGTACGAATCCCATAAGTACAAATGAGCTAACTGCTATCCCAGGTATAATAGCCTAGGCTCAGGGGAAAAAGCGCTTGCTCCACAAACATGAAGACATAAATTCAAATCTCCAGCACCCATTCAGAAAGCTGGACTTGGTTTGATTCACCTGTAATCTCAGCATTGAGGGGGAAGGTACATGTGGATTCTGAGAGCACTCTGATGGCGTAGACTAACTTACATGGCAAGCTTCTAGGTCAATAAGAGATACTGTCTTATGGGAATGAGATAAGTAGAGAAACATACCCAGGGTGCTGTTCTCAACCCTGCATGGCCATACACATCTGCAACACACATACACATACATGCGTACAGACACACACCATACAAATAAGTAAAGCAACATACATATAAGTAACATAATTTGGACTAGACAAGTTACATTTAAGAATATATATATACATACATATATACATAAGTATATATGTATATATATATATATGTATGTATGTATATATATATTCTTAAATGTAACTTGTCTAGTATATATGTATATATGTATATATATATATGCACAAATACATATGAGCATGCAATTAATGAAAAGAGAGGTCATGAATTTGAAGGGGAGAGTAGAAGGATACATTGGAGGGCTTGTAGGGAGGAAAGGGAAGGAGAAAAACATATTGATTAAATTATAATCTCAAAAAAATAAATAAAACAGAAATAGACCACCTGATTTTTCTTTTTAAAATAACGTTTGCTATTCTGAAAATAAAAATGCATATGCAATGTAGTACACTTCCAGAAATCCATAAAGTATGACAACTAAAGAATGGGATATTATCAACCAATCCATCACCCCATGTGTGAGCACATTTTGCCTCTGAGGACTTTGAGATCTCCTGCCTGACTAGAGTCGGGCACAGGTTCCTTGGTCCTGCCTCCTCGCTCCTCTCTTCACCATCTCCGTGTCTCACTGTCTTCTCCTCACTTTTAAGTCTATGACTTTGGCTCATTGGCTCTTGGGAATGAGCTATGGGTTTCTTTAGACCAAAACTTATCAAATCATGAAAATATTATGGGGTGATGATTTTATAAAACTGTCCATAGAGGATCATTCTAGAACAGAATTTGCATATTTCTCCCCTATATTAAGATAATGCCTACCTCCCCCCCACCCTGGGAAATAGAAGTGATGGGGAGAACTCTGTCAGGAGTGGGGCTGATGGTAAGATCACATAGATAGCAGATAAGGGCACAGGAAGTGCAAATATTTCATGATACATTTAAAGACTTCTGTTTGATCTGAAATTCAAATGAACCAGGTATCCTGGATTTTATTTGGCAACATCTAGTTGAAACAGTATCTGAGCTGCCAGGAATGCATGGGATTGTAAAAACAAAGAAGTCACTAGTGAAGGTGTCCTCATCCCATGAAGTCCTGATCAATTGTAGTACTGGAGGTCTCAGTCCGTATGCTCTGCTTGCTTCTTTCTCTGCTCTCTGAAGGCCACTTCATTCTAGTATTTTGCCACATAAAAGCTCTTAGTTCACTCTTTCTTACCAATGCGACCATGTGGTTCTTTAGTGGTGATCACCTGGCAACTAGAATGCTTCCTGGCTTCTATTAAATTCTCCCTCTACTCAGTTCTTGCACAGTTCTCTTGCTTGGAGAGCTCCTTCTAATCACAAGTACAAGTATAATAAATTTCCCTTGCTTAAAGCATTTCTCAGAGCTCCCATTGCCCTTAGGATAAAGTCTCAACTCAAAACATCTTGACCAAACCTGTAGATGTGACCTCTTCCCTATACTCTGTATCTGGGCAGGCCTTTATTTACATTCATCCTTGAGTTTGCTATAATTTTCCAAATTCTTTATGCTCCTTTCAACATTTATGTTCTTTGGTACTTTGTAATTGTTCACTCAAAGATGCTTATTTCTTCTCTACATGGTGTTAAAAATGATGTCTGGTACTGAATTCATAAATGTAAAGTAAATGAACAAATTCGTTGGACTTCATGGAGGTATAGATCAGGCTCTCAACATGCAAAGGCATGTAGGTATGTCACTGGTCATACTGCCAAGGACAAAGAACAGGGTGAAACATGGCTTTCTTACTCTAACCTACATTTTCCATGTTTGATATAAACTTAAATGTTAGAGATGTTTGCTTTTCCTTGAACTTTACTGTTAGCCCAAATGTGATAATAAATGACAACTGACTTTGGCCTCAGGACTGGGTGAATGGCTTAGTCTATTCCAGCTGCTATAACAAAATGCATAAAACCAGGTAAATTATAAACAGTAGGAATTTATTGCTCATAGTCTGGAGGCTGAAGAGTGAAAGATCGAGGTCCCAGCACACTTGGTGTCTGGTGAGTGTTCTTCTTGCTATGTCATCATTGTGGTGTTCCTGGGCTTCTTTCATAAAGACACTAACTCCATTCACTAGAACTCTACCTGCATGGCCTTTTTACCCCCTATAGCATTACCTCTCAGCGTTATCTCATTCACAGTGAGGTTCCAGCATTTGGTTGTTGAGGGACATCTTCATATATATTGAGCACAGAAAAATTTCAGAACTTGGCAAATCTGGCCCCCTTTAAAGAGACAGTCACTGCTCAACTTTAGTCAATTGCTTTGAGAAGCGATTTGAAGACAAATCAGAAGTTTGAGTTTCAATGTGAAAACCTTCCTGTTGACTAGTCATCAAAAACAAGTGCACATACCCTTTAAGTAAGATGAAGCCTGTCTGGAGGTATACATTTCTTATTGGCCTTTTGTGTGAGGACTCTTGACCATCCCTACTGTTTCAGTCATCCCACACACCCAGTTACTCAAACAGATTCTTTAATGTGATGAAATACCAATGACAACCAATGAATATACGTAATTGTTATTTGCCAATTAAAAGACTTTAAAGAGCTACTTCCAACAATAGAATTCTCTACCTGCTACCCTCAGCCCTCAGCAATATCAGATTTTTCAGAAGACTATTTCCACAATAGTGGAAATACAGGGACTATTTCATTCCCCATCACAGCACATATTCTACTGTATTAAAATTACCTATAATTATGTCTCTCTTAAGTCCATAGTAACCTTCACAGGCTTTATTCCCCTGTCTTTTATGGTCCAGGGTCCTAGAGCATAATGGGTACTTAGAAGTCTGTGGACAGAAGAATAGACAAGGTTCTCTGTATTCATTTATTTGGCCAGAAAAAGCCCCCTAGATGCCTTTAATTGTTGAGGCTGATCTATATTTCCATTTCATGAAAGATTATTTGTTTTTGTTTGTTTATGTTATGTCCATGAATTCTACACCAAGAACAGCTTTTGACCCATCTTGAAGGGGTATCTGCATTCCTTCACTCATGTGCATAGGATTTGCATTTTCCCTGATCCCCTGAGAATTAAGTTCATTTATTTGGAATACTTTACTTCTCATTCCTTTTCTCTTCCTATTCTTCAGGCTTTGGTCCATGACCACTGGATTCCATTCATACTAAACATGAGTGATATGTGAGGGGTGTGGAACCTTACTTGCCCTTTTCAGCAAAGACCAGAGGATGACTTAAGAGCAGATGCCTGAGCAGAATCATGGATGTTTTGACCTTCTATATAAGACCATCCAATACCTCTCTTTTCCATGCTAGTTTGGTTTGCCACTTCTGTGCCCATGATTCTCTGTACCAAAGACACTAAGGAATGTCTGTGTACTAAGGTGAATTGTACCAAATATTTTTGATAAATAAGAATGATATATTCAGAGAGACATTTTATTACAATGATTGCTTCAAGAAAGATAGAGGTATCATATAAATTTCCTTAGAGTAACTATTAAGAATCCAGGGTGGGGGGCTGGAGAGATGGCTCAGTGGTTAAGAGCACTGACTGCTCTTCCAGAGGTCCTGAGTTCAAATCCCAGCAACCACATGGTGGCTCACAATCATCTGTAATGAGATTTGATGCCCTCTTCTGGTGTGTCTGAAGACAGCTACTGTGTACTCATAAATAAAATAAATAAGTCTTAAAAAAAATCCAGGGTGGATTTTTTTATTTTTATTTTTTGACTTTGAAAACCTTTCTTTGATTCTTCTGTTTGATTTTTGGTGCTCTATGTAAAATTCAAGAGGTACTTTATGTGCGGTTTAGGGGAGGAGATAGGGGTGTATTTCTCTCTCTCTCTTTGTGTGTATGTGTAAATGTATGTTAAAGAGAGAGAGGAAAGGGAGAGAGGGAGGGAGGGAGGGAGAGAGAGAGGAGGAAAGAAATGGAGAGGGAGAGGGAGTGGGAGACGGGGGGCGGGGAGGGGGAGAGAGAGAGAGAGAGAGA
>NW_021604782.1:4181025-4182186 GCF_004785775.1 Grammomys surdaster
GAGAGAGAGAGAGAGAGAGAGAGAGAGAGAGAGAGAGAGAGAGACTGTTTATCTGTATGCTACATTGCCAGTTTGTAGGTAGCCACGTGAAGCTTCCAATAGTCCCAACTTGGACAAATGCAGGCATAGTTTTATGTATCTATTCTCTCCAAGAATCATGTTTTGTGTAGGGTAGTGGGCCCTGTGTCCACTCTGCCACAGGGCGTGGGCACTTGGGGAGGCAGAACGCAAGGAGTTTAATTACACTTATCCCACACAGCGCCAGGTGGGTGCCGGACTGCAGGGAAGAGCCACGCACCACTCGGAGTGGGAAAGCACAGTCTGAGGCACAGGGCCTGTGACAAGGCAGGCACTGTCTGGTTCTCAGACTCTTGGACGTCCAGGCACCACTGGGAGCTGTGGAAGACCTGAGCGTGGAGTTGGAAGCCTGCTAGCAGGAGAAAAAGGGGGCTCCGGCTACTCCACTGTGAAAGTCCTTGGCTTGTCAGTGGATGGCTTGGTAGCATTTGTGGCTGGGAGTGCAGAGAGGTCTTCTATGGAAGACTAGAGAGCAGCTTTGTAGGAAAAGGCCTTTGTCATGGCTACCCATGGGGCATCCCGATGAAAAGAGGCAGTCCATTGTTTTAAGGCATTTATTGTCATGGCAGAAAGTGGATGAGTAAAACCATACCTCCCTTCTCAGGGTGGGCCTGAGATTAAATATCTTTTGCAGGGAGGAATTTCTGGGAAGGAAAGCTATGCCATCCAGGCCTTTATGTATGTCTGTTAGCATAGAGATCTCTATCCTGAGCCTACGTGACCACAGGTCACTTCCCTTTTCCTATTGTTGTAGTCTGAGATGTTAGGAATGCCTCATCTACATGTGGAGAGGTAGTGGGGCATTGCCCTTATGTGACTGATGGCCACAGATCTATGGGGCTTTGCTGCGGCTAGTGACAGGGGCCTGGTGCCTGGGAGTAGGCATAGTTCCTACCGTCCCTTCAGGGTCTTCGGGGCTTCAAAGCCTTTAGCTCAACCAAGGACCAAGCTGCCTCTCATGGCCCACTGCCCAACAATTTTACATACATAGATACATAGATACATAGATACATACATACATACACACATACACAAGGAGAGAGAGAGAGAGAGAGAGAGAGAGAGAGAGAGAGAGAGAGAGAG
>NW_021604782.1:4182196-4185402 GCF_004785775.1 Grammomys surdaster
AGAGAGAGAGAGAGAGAGAGAGAGAGAGAGAGAGAGAGAGAGAGAGAAATACAGGGCCATCTACATCGGTTATGAATTGGACAAGGAGGTGGACAAATTTGTAGGGTGTAGGTATATGAGCATCCCACCTGGGCAGATCACAGGTGACATGTTTTCTTCTGTTAACTGGTAGTCCTCAGTAGACAACAAGAAGAGGACCAGTTCCTGTGAATGTGGTGATGGTAACTGCTAGGGTAGTTGAGTTATCTCTTGATCTCTGCTTCTTTCCATGGAATCTCTCTTTCATCTTTATTTCTCTCAGTCAATGAGTCTTTTATCTGTTTTAGAGAACAACAAAATCTGTGCTCAACATTTCTGTTTTATACTTAGATCAGTGGCTTTTGAACTTGATGTTTAAGAATATGTCCTCTTAGTTTTCTGATTCTTCACTGTTCTCTTTGTCTCCAAGCAACAGGGGACTCAGAGCTAGTGCCAAGGCAAAACAGGATGTTTTCAGAGTAACAGTGAAGGAATTCCATGACAGCAGATGTGAAGGGAAACACTGATTATTTTATACCACTTAGATATATGTTCTGTCCTACCTTGTAAATATGTTCAGAAATTTAATAAGACAATATCTTCATGAAGTAGACTGTGGTTTCACTTATGTGGCCCATGCTGGGTGCCAGTTATGGTCCTGAGTTCCGCTTTCTCCCTCAGGGTGTCCAGATACCACTCGACATTGGGCTAGAAGGACGAAGTGATGCCTAGAGTGGGTAAGGTCTTCAGAATATTAGCTTGGAGGGAGTGCTGAGGGAAAAGGCCTTCTTCAAAGATTTTAGTGTTACAGCTCTTTTAGAGAGCATTCAGTGAAATAGATTGTGCACATACACTTTATTTGGGGTAGACAAGGGCTATATATGAGCCTGGGAAACTGTGAAGGAGTTTTCAGGATGAATGGAAATCACTGTCTGGAGTTTAACGTACTGGGACTACCTCATTTGTATAGAGAAGCATTCCTGGAATCCCAGGTACTTGGGGAGTTTCTTATTGGAGGGGGGAGAGGAAGTTGGACTTGTAAGTTTGCCAAACTATGTGACTTTCCTCAGGCAGGTTTGGGCTCCCCAGATAAGGGCAAGCAGAAAAGAGGAAGCTCTGCTGGAAAAGAATCTTTCATTTTGTGCTGAGCTTAGAGGAGCTATCCAGACATGGTACACTATGGTTTTAACTAACAGGGTTTCCACACAGTAGATTTGCTTAAAAGTGAGGCATGTTCCTAAAATCAGGATGAATGCTTGCATCATCCATAGTGCCAAAAGTGCCTTTACATTTGATATCATCCCTATACCTGGTTTATGAAACAGGAGGGGTGAGCAAAAGCACAGAGATGTTATGTGTCTTCCAGAAATGCAAAGCAGGTAGATATCAGAGGATCTAGGCTTTAGGTTGTAGGCTCCTGGACTTCGGTCTAAATACTATTCTATTACCCCTAGACTGTCTCTCCATGAAAGGCTAATGGAGAAGGTTAATCTGTTACTGACAAGGCTCTTCCCTGGTGGTGTCCATCTAGGGTCAGAATGTCACCTGACACTCCACCCTACATCATATGACATGAGTTTTAGACAGATGAGCTGTCATCTCTGACCTTTCCTAAGAAAGACCTCTCAGCCTCCGTTCCTACCATGGCAGACAGGACTGTGGGAGCTTCTGACCTCTTGCTTAGGTAAGTATTTAATTAATTGATTGGACTGCATATCAACTATGGAAAAGAGCTGTGTACTTTGTCCTCTGGAGAGAATGAAGAGGAATGGGAAAAGAGGAACAAAGCTTGTTGCTTTTGTGTAGGTTGTATTGTAGAGGTGCTTTTGTGGTCTAGGAAACAGAGATGGGACTACTATCCAAAACCATGGTAAAGGTCATTTTCAGTGAGTGAGATGTGATGTTGATCAGGCCAACGGAGAGGAAGATTATACCAGTGTAAGTATCAGCTTGAGAATCAGTATGTATGCTGATGCTACTGGTATGGAGCTTGGGAGATGAGTTTTGGAGGAAGAAAAGAATTGTGCAGATGGACAGAGGTCAGATCCCAAGGGCACAAGGTCTTGGGTTTACATAGAAGTAGGTGTGTGTGTGTGTGTGTGTATGCACACATATGAACTTGTAAGATAGTAATAAACCGAAATTAAGAAATTTTTGCTTGTTGCATAGGGAGCGAATTAGAGGAAAATGAACTGAAGGTTTTTGCCATCTGTTAGAGGCTGAAGAAGGCCTCTAGATCCAAGCCTCATTGGAGCTGGGACAGAGGGACACTTGTCTAAGAACTCTGTGGCTCCATTGCTAAGTTGTTAGATGAGGGAACTGACACCAGTAGAAATGGAGTGGATCTGGTGATGTTTATGATGGGAAAACATTAGGCTTCTCGTCCTCTTCCCAGGGCAAATGGAAGAAAGAAGCCCTGGAAGAGAAGCAGGGTATAAGAGTGAGGGAATGGATGTGGATGACCATGTTTATCAGAGGGTCATTGGTGTATTTAATAGCAGGGGAAACAATGTACTGTTTCAAAATCAGGTAAGAGTCGACTTGGGTACTTCCAGACCGAAGTGAGGTATCTTAGGAGAGTTCTCAGCACCTGGCTGGGCCCCACTCAGATCAACCTGAGAAGCAGGATGAATCATTTCATCCTCTGTCCATCTGCACAATTCTTTTCTCCCTCCCAAACTCATCTCCCAAGCTCCATACCAGTCACATCAGCATACATACTGATTCTCAAGCTGCTACTTACACTGGTATAATCTTCCTCTCCGCTGGCCTGATCAACATCGCATCTCACTCGCTGAAAATGATTCTGGATCAATGCAGGAGGAGTTCTCTGAGTCCAAGCTTAAGGACTGCTCAGGCAAAGACTGGAGGAAGGAGGGGGGAGAAACTTGCTGTGCAGCTGCGATTAAAATCAAGAATGAAAAAAATAATGTCCTTGCCAAGCCTGCCAGGGGACAAGACGAGTAACTTCAAACCAAACCTCAGTTGATCCGGATCTGAAATAGATTTAAACCTGCTCCCCAAAGCCCGGGTAGGTTTTTAATCAAAACCTGTGTTTCAGGTTCCTTTTGTTAAAGAAATGCCCTTCCTCCGAAGGAACACCAAAACCTCATTAAATTGCAAACACTGGACTATAAAAGATGGAGAATGAGCAATTCCATTTAAATTGTGGCTCTGCACACTTGCCC
>NW_021604782.1:4185502-4224192 GCF_004785775.1 Grammomys surdaster
TTGTGGACACGTCCTTTCATCTTGTCATATCTTTTGTGCTGTTTGAAATGTTTGGAGCTTAGGAGTGGAGGAACACTCAGAGGAGTCCAAACTTTTATCAAAAGGAAGAGAAAGGGAGGCAGCAAAGTTCTGACAACAAGAGTGTGGTGAAGATGTGGGGGCCAAATGCTGCCCAAATACCAAGCAGAGGGATGGTTTATTTTTAGCTAAATAAATAAAAAAATACTTCTATTAAAAATTGTAAAGACGATAACTCAATGGGAGGCAACTTCCTTCTCTCTCTCTCTTTCTCTCTCTCTCTCTCTTATTTTTTTGTGGAGAGGCTACAAATGGACCCTAAGAAGGGGCAGGAGGAGAGGGGCCTCCTTCCCAGGCTTGGCTAGGGTTCCTTTGTGCTGCTCCATTGCAATGCTAATTTCTGCTCCTTTGTAGCACAGAAGCTACTGGCTTCCCCTCCCTGGAAGCCCTTTCTCATTCTCTTGTCTTTGGTGGTCTTCACCAGCTGCTTCCATTAGCTTAGAGCCTCTGGAGGCTGTGCTTCCCTGCCATGCTGTTTTGCCTGGACCTCTTTTTGATTTGATCAATCCGATCCCTGTATTTGATTTTCTTTCCTCCTCGAGTTCTTCATCGAGGTTTAGACCACCAGATGATGGCTTCCTTGTCAAAATTAGAAACTCAAAAGTGGACCGTCAGGAGTGGATTTTTTTTTTTTTTTTTTGCCTTTGACATTCATTTTGGAGGAAATGGAGATTGAAATCTTAGCTGGAGAATCTCTTCAGGGACTCTGATTTTTCCCTTTAAGAGGAATGAAGTTCTGAATTAAAATAAATACCTAGACTTCAGATGAGGCATCAGAGAATCAACAGAGGCCGGGAGTCTTTGTTTCTGGCTGGCTGTGTGCACCATAATTAGGGGGAAAGAGCTGAGGGAATTCAACCGCTCAGCCCCCATAGCCAGTTCTCTTTTTAAACTGGATCTTAAACATAATGCTCAGAAAGTATATTTGAAAGACTTCTCTGGGTTCCTGTGGTACAGTGTAGCAATGACAGATGGGCAGAAGCTGGGGAGGCAGATGGGCTGCGCTTTTCTCACGTCCTGAAATACCAACAGTGTTTGGTTGATGCATCTCTGTGGTCCTGAAGGCTTTTTACCTGGCCTTGTAGTGGTGTGCGCCCTCCTTCTCTGCACTAGGAGCAGTTGTTACAGGGCAATAGGGTAGCACAGTTGGAAGAACCCAAGCAAGAGTTACCCAGATCTGACTTCTGCTGAACATCTTCTGAGGACCTTGTTTAGGGGCAAAACTTTTGTATAGAAACCTTGATCTGGGCTCATTGGAGAAGGAAGATCAGGGCCTATTGGAGAAGGTGACTTCTCTGGCCTGGGTGGAAGTCTTGCTTTCCCACCTGAGAGAAACATAAGATTTGATCCAGGTGAACAAGCCAATCACCTGTCTAAGAGATCATCCATCAGGAATGGGACCACCTCTAGGAAGGTGACTCCATGTTAAGCCATGTTGAAGAGATAGGAGGAATAATTTTTTCACTAATGAGATCATATATTTTTCTTTTCTGGAATTCTCATGCCTTCATGTCCTCTCTCTACCAGCCACTATGGGGTTGTATTGGGTTGGCCCACCTTTCTGTGTCAGAAAGGAGTAACTTTTTCTTTCTTTTTTTCCTTTAATGTACTGAGCAGAGCTCACGTGTGGCTTTACTGATACTCTGGGCTTCCTTACTCTTTTCTGACCCAATTTCTTACCACGTCTGCCACGCAGCTGCTTATCTGCTACATGACTGACCCCTATGCATATCTCAAACAGCATGGCTGTCTTTCCAGCTTACACTCCCACATATAAATCTATAATAAATTCTAAAACTTATCTTTGTCCTTTGTGTATATTCATTTCCAAATGTGGCAGACAAGCACCTGAAAGTCACTGGCTCAGGCTGATTGTGGTGAACACTACGTTCTTAGATCCCTAGCTCCCTGAGAAAGACTCTTCCATTCTCAAAGACACCCCAATATTCCTCTATTGCCACATTTTAAAACCCAGCTTTCCCCAGAGAGGATAGCATTGGGGTCTAGAAAGTATAAGCATTGTTTAATAAACTTCATAATAAACCTTATAATAAACCTCATTTTTTTGACTCTCTTACAAAATCCAGTTACTTGCTTTTATTGTATTCTTTAGCATTTGTAATCACATACAGTTTGTATGAAGCGTATTGATAAATGTGGGTCTCTTTTACTAGGCTGTCATTTTATTGGCCATTTACTCAGCATTTAGAATGAGGATTGCCTTGATCAGGTAATCTTAGTTTATTTGGTAAATAGATCCCGGGCTCTAGCCATCACCCTGAATGAACTTTGTGATCATGATCCAATCACCATTACTGTACAGTTTGGGCTATGAAGAGTACGGGTATTATCTCTGTGTGAAGATGATATTGATTCTCTGAGCCTAGGAAAACATTTGAGGTCCATTACATAAGGGCATTTAAGCTTTGTTTTTCCTTTACTTAATTTATTTATGATGCCAAGCAAACTTCAAAACACGATTGGCTGCAATGAAGTATCTTTGTTTCTTCATGATGAGGATTTGAGATTATGGAGAGTTTTCCAACATGTCAAGGCCTGTTGATCATACATAACAATCTGTGCTTGACTTACGTTTCAAATGATAGCTTTTTGACAGCTGAGTTTGACCCCATTCTGTTGGCTCTATTTCTCTAGACCACCAAGTCACTGTGTGATTTTGATCACTTAAGCCTCATTTTCTACAGTTCCTAGTCTAATAACTACTATAATATGGTTTATAATGCTATGCTTCTGCAAGCCATCTCTAGGTGAATTTCTTTAAAGTGCTTTTTTTAAATTGTATATCTTCTTTATTTATCTTTCAAATGTTATCCCCTTCCCTGGTTTCCCCCGCTCCAAACTCCCTATCCCATCCCCCCATGTGGAATCTAGTCAGATACACAAGGCCATGGTCATGGAGCTGGACAGAGGAAGGAAACCAATCCAGAACCTGCTCCCACAGCCTATGACGTGATGGCAGTTAAGGAGTAAGAAATGTAAAACTTTTTGCCTTTTCTGTCTAACACTGTGAAACTTTTGCTCTTGACAGGAATTAAAATCTTTTTATCTTCCCTACCTTTCAAAACTTTGTTGAAACTTTTATTCCCTAAAATCCTATAAAACTTGTTTACACAAAAGACCTCCTTCTCTTGGAATTTAAGTGACTTAAGTGGCCCACCCATTTTCATTTTCCTTCATTTTCTTGGTGTTTTTTTTTTCTTTTATTAGCCAGTTGCAAAAGGCTTGAGGTAAGACCCTAACCAATGAGGAAAAACACAGTCACCACTTGCATTAGAATAAAAACCAAACCAAGTGTACCTCCTGCCCTGGCAGGCTTCTTTCTCTTCTGAGAGGATCCTCTTGACTGAGAAGTTTGCCTTGCTGGAATGCGTTCCTTGGTTTGGGTGGTCCTTTGTGTGACACCATGTATGTATCTAACAATGGGAAGGAAAAATATAGAATGATAAAGACAAACACCTAATTCTTCACAGTGGGCTGGACACCGTTTTAGATAATTAGCATGTATTAATAAATTTAACCCATCTGGGACATAGCATCATTTTAAAGATGGAGGTAGTGATAATGACTGAATATAGAAAATGGTTAGGCAGTTTATGGGTAGGGACCACAAAAACCTGCTTGATGAATAACTTTGCTAGAGGCTAGTAATATGAGAATGAGTGCCAACTTCTTATCCTCTAA
The DNA here is from genome assembly GCF_004785775.1 of Grammomys surdaster. NCBI lineage: Eukaryota > Metazoa > Chordata > Mammalia > Rodentia > Muridae > Grammomys > Grammomys surdaster. Next base: position 4,189,283 of record NW_021604782.1, read on the forward strand.
ATGAGCATCTCTGCCTGGAGGGAATATGTGACTGGAACTCCAGTCTAGACCCTAGCGTCTTCTTATAAACAACTTTGGAACTAGATCTCTGGTCTTTCTTGATTAAAATAAGTCATATCTATTTTTCAAATCAACCCATCTCCTAAATGATGTAACCTCATTAGAAGGCCTGGAAGAGATCAGGGCTTCGTTGAGGTTCATCAAAGGAAAGCTAACGATTTCTTCCTGAATGGAATCTACTTCTGCTCTGGGTGGAGATAGGAATGCCCTTATTTCTCTCCTTGAGAGTTAATTTAGCTGGGAATGTCAGTCACCTTGTTAATCATCTGGCCAAGAGACTACCCCAGAGAGGCTGATTCATTTAAGGCCACGCTAAAGAAAGGGGAGGAAATTTTGTGCCCTTAACAAGATAATAGATATTTGTTTCCTATAAACCCTGCCCTCAGTGCAGTCACTTGGGGAGCAGCCTTGTATCTCAGTTAAGTCTACTCACTTGTCTAATACTTAGTTTTAAAAGCATAAAGTTTCTTTCTATTTTCTTCCTATTTCTTTCTTTAGGATGCTAGCCAAAGCTCAGGTGTGCCTTCCGTAACATTTTGGGCTTCTTCACTCTTTGTCTGAAGCTTCCTCTCATTCCTCCCATCTTGTGGCTGCTTACTGACCCCCATCCCCCTCCATCTTCTTGCTAAACACAGCAGCCTCATTCAAAAGACAAGGCCTTTTCTCTTTTTCTTGCCCAGCTACCTTCTCTGGGCAGTTGCCCAGATTTCCAGCTTGCCTGTCCTGCCTTTTTTTTTTTTTAAATTATGATACTATTGCGTAGAGAAAATATCTTGTGTGTTGTATTGATGCATCATCTGCCAATTAAAAAGCCGATAGCTTATGTCTTAGGCAGAAAACAGACAGTGGGGCATCAAGGAGGCAGAAAGAATTCTAGGATAGAGCTAGGCATGAGAAGATCCACCCTGCAAGATGCGAGGAGAGGGATACATGGTACCTGAGCACAGGTACCCAGTTATGTGGCAAAATGTAGGTTAAAATAAATGTAGGTTATCTTAAATTATGATTCTAGCCTGAGAAGAGCCTAGCTATAAGGCCAAGGTAATTTGTAAACCAGTTTTGAGTCTAAGTCTTATTTCTTGGAGCATGAGAATGGGAGAAAGAAACTAACTTTTAAACAACCATCCTCAAGCTTCCTTCGGAGGCCATTCTTAAATTCACTTATTAATGAGACTAAGAACTCAAAGAGTGATCTGCAAATTTCCTGATAATATGTGATGACACAGAAGGATCTTTCCAGATTTTTTTAGTGACAATAATGAGGAATTAAGAGGTTTAATAATCTTCGTTTAATAATCTGGGCTGAGGATTGAGCTCCAAGGATGGTCATATGATTACAGAGAGGAAAGGGAAGGAGAAAAACATATAGATTAAATTCTAATCTCAAAAATCCAACAAAACAGAAATAGCCCACCCGATTTTTGTTTTTAAAACCATGTCTGCTATTCTGAAAAATAAAAATGCATATGGAATGTAGCATACTTCTAGAAATCCAGGAAGTACGACAACTAAAGAGTGGGATATTATCAGCCAGTCCATCATCCCATGTATCAGCTGCTTCTAGCTAGAGTGAACTGAAGTTGCTGAACTGTCCTTCTGAAAGAGCCTACAAAGGACTCACAAAGACAGAGCACGTTGTGGCTTCGGCGCCGTACAGTAGGTTGTTGTGGTGGGGAGATTTAAATAGTTGATTTTGAGGGCGATTGTAGTGATGTGTTCTAGTGGATCTGGGAAGTTGTTTGAGAATAAAACTGCTGTGGTCAGCGTTTCTCTCTGACTTCCTCAGATGGGCTATGACTACCAATTTGCATCATCTGTGTCTACGACTGGAACACCGAATATAATCTGTGCTCCCTTTAACCTTGAAAGGAAGGTACAAAGGGTCTGGGGCATGGAGCTGAACATATTTGCCTTTGAATCTAGTGTGGTGTGACTTGGAGAAAGGTTTCCTTTGTGAGTTTTATTATCTACAAAAATGGAATAAAGCCACGTTATTGAGTCGCTATGAATGAAAAAGTGATGGTGCACAGTCCCGGGCATGGCAGAGACCTGAGAAGTGTCATCCCTCACGTCTGCGTTGCTGCCTTAAATTTGTTTTCTGTTCTGTCATTCTGCTTCTTTGTCTTTTTTTTTTTCTTTTGAGCTAAATGTAAAAAGGCCATGGTGAAAAGCCTAGTTGCCTTGTCTCTGGGCCTTGGTTGTCACTGCCTTCTCCCTGTATAAATGAAGCATCACCTCTTGGTTTCTTGTTGACTTTCAGAGACATGACTGTTTGACAAACCATTTCAGGTGCTGTCTGCAGGCTGCCTAACGAGCCCTCATCTTTCACATCACTGACTGTTCAACTGATTTAGGGGAAAGTGCCCCCTGCGGATGTGGAAGAAACAGATGCAGCATAATTGTTACCTCTCTCTCCTCCTCTTCTTTCCCTCCACTGTGACTTCTGTGCACACTTTCCCAGGAGACCAGATCATTTCCCTTACCATTTCTGTACTGGGAATTTATCTTAATGATGTAATTTATCGCTAATTGAGGTATCATATTAATTGATATTTATGGCTTTAAAAATCTACTAGTTGTTGCTTTTTCATCTGATACTATTTAATGACTTGGTTTCCTGTTTCTAGATTATCTTAAATCTTGAAAATGGTATCAGCCTCTCTTTGAATGTCACCTCTATTGCCCCCTGGCTTAGTGGCTTCTCCTTTTCTTTCTTAAGGTGGTAAATATAGAAAAATTGTGTGCTTGTAAGTTAAGCAGTAGTGTCAGAGCCTCTAGCAAACTTTTCCAGCTGTGTGATTCAAGTAACAGCATGGGATTAGAACCTACGCATGGTCTTATCAATCCCCTTTCCCCAGACATATAGGCTTGAGTCCTCAAGTAGCAAAATATTCACTTGAATCGAGGGACCCCTAGGCTACCTGGGACCTGAAAAGTGATGTAGTTCAAATATCTCCTATCAGATGCTTTACTTCCTGAGGCAGCACAGAGCTATCAGAAGGAGCTCTCAGAAACCCTCAGTTGCCTTTGAATGCTGGGCAGGCTGTGGAAGTGAGGCGAGGGAGGGAGGGAGAGAGAGAGACAGAGACAGAGAGAGACAGAAAGAGAGGGAGAGAGAGAGGCTTATGGTACAGGATTTGGCAGAAATTTTATTTCGGTGAATATACTTACGGCTGTGTTAATATCAGACCCCTTTTGTTATGGCTAAATGAGTGTGTGGGCACTTTGATGAGTGTATGGTGACTGGTGGTTCCATGATGATTCTTTGATAAAGCCTTAACACTCCTTTACAGATCATCTCCTGCCTACGACAGTGCTCTTTCCCATGGCTGTGGGACCAGCTTGGTTGTAGGGATTCAGTTAATCCTGTTTAGTAACAGAAATGGAGAAAAATTCAAGGAAAGCTCAGTTGGCTCTGCCCAAATCACAAATTTTGATGTTAAGGAGCAATTGATCACGGTGGGTTTTTTCAGGTGGAATTATTTAAAGTGAGAATTCCAATATTCTTTAGAAATGAATTTCTATTCTTACTCCTTACACCAAGGATTTAAGGCAGGTCAGATATTATGTTTCATTACACCACAGTCCCTTTTCTCAAGGAGCTGAATAAAATACATTTATTTTTTGGATTAACATAAATTGTATTTTGGATGTTTTTCAAAAATCAGGTTTACATGGTAGCAGGAGCTCCAGAGTTGGAATCAGAGGGTCTTGGCTTCTCTTTCAGCTTCATGGACAAATAGCTGATAGTCCTGGACAGCTCATTTTGGTTTTGTATAGAAACAACGGGGACAGCAGTACTGATGAAATAATACCCACAATGTCCCTGCGTTTAAGTGTCAGCTCTTAATTGTTCTATTTCTCCACAAAATTTAATACCCTGTTTATGTGTGTGTATGTGTATGCATGTGCATGCATGTATGTGTGCACATGTGTCACTGCACATGTATATAGGTCAAGGCAAATCTTTTGGGAGGTAATTGCTGCCTTCTACCATGTTGAGGCAGACACTCTCTTGTTTCTACCTCGCTGTGTACTCCAGGCTAGCTAGCTTATGTTTATGTGTGTGTAGCTATTCACTTCCCATTTCACCAAAGAAGCAACGAGTCATTGAATTCAGGTCATCAGGCTTGCTTACCAAGTGCTTTAACCACTAAGCCATCTTGGCAGTTCTGCTTTTCTTTTTCCCTCCTTCCTCTTTCCTTCCACCCTTCCTCTCCCCTTCTCCTTTTTGTCATACTGGTATTGAACCTAAGGCTTCAAGTACTCTAGGCAGATACTTTGCCCCTGAGCTACATTTGCAGTCCCCAGTCACCTACTTGGAGACAAAGTCTTGTGAACCTTGAACTTATGGGCCTCCAGCTTCAGTCTAACTGGGCTATGGTCTGAACCACAAGTCCTGGATGTTCTATGGATGAGAAAAAGGCAGGCTTTGGTAAGATATGAAAACTGTCCACATAAGCAGGAGCAGGCAAACAAAAGCCAGATATGGGTTCTATAACTTACCCCACAATGCTCAAATGGCTCTAGGCACAGTGAGGAGATAGAGCAGCCTGATTCTTACAGTCTCTCTTGCTCATGGAGAGATGGCCCATGAATGAGGTGCCTCACTGTAGGCACAGTCCTCTCACTGGGACCACTGAGCTCTCTTCTCTGTTTGATTAGCAATTGACAAGCTACCTGTATAGCTCAGTTCTTATTTGTGCAACTGAAGAAATTAAAGTTTGTCAGACAACACACATGAGTGAGGATGTGGAAAAATAGTCCCTTATAGGTTACCAGTAAGAAAATAAATCAGTGCACTGATTACAGACATTGAGGTAGACGTTCTTTAGAAAACTAAGATAGAAGTACCATGTGATCTGGCTATACCACTTGAAAATACCCAAAAATTCTAAGTTAGATTACCCAAGAGAAACCCTCACATCCATTTTTATCATTGTCTGAATAATAGTAGCCTAGATACAGACAATCTGTTGTGCTTGTCAACAGATAAGAGAGAAGTGTGGTGCACATATACAATGAAGTTTGATTCAGCCAAAAAGAAGAACGCTATTATGTCATTTGGGGAAAAACACATGGGACTAGGATCATCACATTACGAGAAAAAAAAGAGCCAAATTCTGAAAGATAAATACTGTATATTTTTGTTCATTTTCATAGTCCAGACTTTAAAATGTATGACGTGAAAGTAGAAGGGCAGTTATTTGAGGGAGGGGCTGTGTATGTGTGTGTGTGTAAGTATATGTCTGTGTGTATGTGTGTGCATGCATGTATGTGCATGTATGCATATATGTATGTGCATGTGTGTGTATTTATATGTGCGTGTGTAAGTATGTGTCTGAGTGTATGTGTGTGCATGCATGTGTGTATGTGCATGTATGCATATATGTATGTGCATGTGTGTGTATTTGCATGTGGGCGTGTGTGCATGCATGTCTGCATGTGTATATGTATGTACAGGTGAGTGTGTATGTGTGTGTGAGTGTATGTGTGTGTGTGTGCATATCTGTAGGTGTGCATGTGTATGCACAGTATTAGATGAAATGAACATGAACAAATTACAATGATATGTATGCATGAAATGTCACAGTGGAACTCATTACCTTAGACACTAATTTAAAAATACTAGCAGCTAGGGGACGAGGACAACAAAATTTAGAATTCAGGTGGCTAACACAGCAGTTCTTGGGGCAAGTATTAAATGTTTGTGATGGAATGGTTGGGGTCTAAGTTTAGCTGTGCTTGTATTAGTGCACCACAGTGCCATAAGTCAGCATGGATTTATTATAATTATATATTATAATTATAATCAAGGAATCTACTTGGTTGCATCCCCATCTGTAGGCTTGAGTGGAAGAGATTATACTTCATGCTGTTTCAAGTTGACAGCAGAAGTCATTTGCTCATTCCTGGCCTCCAAGATATCAGGGTCTTGGCTGCTCACTGGCTGTTTCCTGGAAACCACTGGAGGTCTTAGGAATCTTCTGTGTGCCATTGACCTGGACAGTTCACAGCATAGAAATATGTTTCTTTCACCAGAAGACCTAGGCTGGGTCTGCTGACAAAGGGGATAAAATCTGCCATAAGTAATCTTAGGAGTAATGACTACTTACCCTGTGCTTCCATCTGTGGGTTAGAGGGAAGTCATAGTTCCTGTTCATACTCAGGGAACTCCTAAAATCAGTTTGAAGTTTTCTTGGGGAAGTTGTGACTATTTTCCTTTTAAAGTAAGTATGGTCTTTCTGTATGGAAAGTTTAGCTTCAAAGGAGAACAGTGATGGGGGCAAAGTGACATCTGTCTAGATGATCACATGGACCGAATCAATTTGGGTCATCAGCATTGAGGTCAGATCGCCTTACATGAAACTGACATTTGGGAAATTACTTATTCTTTATGAATCCCCTTAATTGTTCAATTGGGATCACAATTTCTGGCCCTCCAGGGTTTTCTTGCAGTGGTAGATATCAAATATTTATTTGCAAATGGTAACAAAATATACTTACTTGTTACCTTCTGGATCCTCAGCACATTCGCATCTGAGGGATGGCACGAGGCCAGCTTCTCTTCTAGGAATTCATCTGCTCCTGCCCCACAAAAATAAAAATGCAAACACTTTCTGGCATGATGAAAAATAATGCAATGATTTGCACATTTTGGATGTTTAAAAATCAACCGGGGCCATTGTGAAGAGTCTTCCAAGCGGTCTTTTTGAAAAGGATTGACATGTCATCATTTTGCCGGGAGTTTTCATCTCTTTTTCATTCCACCTTATAATGTTCCTTCTGGACAAGTTAGCAAAAAAAAAAAGAAAAAGTTTCAAAGCAGCAGAGAAAGAAAGCCTTAAGAAATCACCCTTAGGTCCTATCCAGAGGTTTTAGAAATGGTCACTTCCTGACTAATTCTGGCCTCCCATCCTTATTCAGGTACCTAGCTGGGTTGGGAATCTTTGGTTAAGCGAACAGGACCATAATGATATCTTGTGTAAACATATGCTCACTTTTAAAGGGATTCTTATGATTACCAGAATATTTATAATTTCTATCACGAGGATTGGCTGAATTGGAAGGTTTAGTTTTTGATGGTTCCAAATCTTGACATATTTCTGACAAATAGTGGGTGGCCATGCCTTTAGCAGTTGCTCCTTATAAAACTCGATTGTTCAGCTCAATTCAGATTACCACAGTTTTCTATATTCCTCCTGGGATTCCCATTAATAGTGCCTAAAACTTTAAATACCTCTACTGTACTTTTGAATATAATACAAACTAATTTTCACTATTTTTGACTCGTTGTGATATATAATTATTAATGTTTGAGGGAGTGATCTTCTGGTTACTAGACTTCTTATATAATCTGTGTTTCCTGACATTGGTTCTCTATGCGTGAATATTCTTAGTGTTAGGCCAGCAGTGTGGCCAGTCTGAAGTCCTTAGCAGATCCTAACAATGCACACACCAAGAAGAAGGACCCCACCCCTCTAAGCCAGCACGGCACTTTTAAATCAGTCTCTTAAAGATTTGCTCAGAAACTATTCTTTCTGGAAGCTTCTTCCAGAGTCCATTGTGGTCAGACATTCTGTTTGGTAGACTCTAAGCAGAAACACAAGCAGGACTGACTTAGCTTTAAGTTCCTTGAGGGTGGCGGCTGTGTATTATCCATCCTCAAACACACCAATTATACGCACTTAAAACATGCCAGTAATTATAGAAAAATAAGTATTGCTAATATATAATTATTAACAAAATGTCTTGGAACCAGACATTTTCAGTGATGAATTATTTCAGAATTTTAAAGCTTAGATACAGGGGCAGGAGAGATGGCTCAGCAGGCAAGTACATGCAGAAGACCCAAATTTGGTTCCTAGCATGTATGATGAGCAGTTTACAGTCCCCTGTTTAATCAGTTGCAGGGGATCCAGATTGAACACCATCTTCTGGCCTCTGAAGTCAACTGTTCTAATGTGTACATATGTCCCTCTCATATGAACATAATTAAAAAAAACATTAGATAAAGGTTAGACACAGGCATTTTTTATATCACATGAAAAGAAAGGAATTAGTCATGTAGAAAGCATTTTGTCCCAATTTTCCAAATCCCTTTCCTCTGTTCTGGTTTTCATAAAAAGGAAGGATGTGTAGTCCTTAGTAGAGTTTAACAATTATTTTTAGGCTATCACTACTTCCAGCCCACCTGAAGATCACTGTACAGTCCAAGCTAGCCTCAAGCTCAGAATCCCCTCCTTCTACTGCCTGCGTTCAGAGAACTCACGGGTGTAACTAGGACATCCCACTTTGCAGAGGTTCAATTTGGATGTGTGAATGAGACAAAAAAGCAGGAGCAATTTAGGACGATGATTCTGGAATATTCTGTAATGGTAGAGATGGCCTCTAGGGTTCACGGATGGCAATGGTACCTGCTGTTTCCTGACAAGCTCAGTTCCTCTCAGGCTTTAGGCCTTGTCTTTACAGTAATTATTCCTAAGAACTACCCAGGATATTTCTAATAAAGCCTTTCTTCGATTATGCCTTCATGAGCTGACTTAGTATTGCAATTCTATTTGACAACATTTCTGAAATGCACTCAAATCTCTCCCCGGATCCTTCAAGTGTTCTCCTTATATACAGGGATGAATTCATTTTCTTTTCTAGCTTCTCTAACCTGGAAATATTTCTTCAGTTTTTCAATGAAAAGCTCTGACTGGTACAGAATTATTATAGGAGAGGATTTCAAGTGACTGCTCCTTGCTGACTTGCCAAGCAAGGATGTGTGAATGCATAAGCATGCCTGTGTGTATGTACACATGGTCATATGCAATTAAAGAACATTGACTTGTCCTAACTGGGAGTGGAGGTGGTGAAAATCCATATAGTGGTCAGGGAAAGGTCAGTATTGCATTTGTAAAAGCAGTCTATGCTGTCACCCGAGGTGAGTCTAGAATGAAGTGCCCAGTGGAGACTTCAGGACAACAAGTGACCTTCTCTACACAAATACAAGCATGGACAGGATAAGGAAGGCACGAATGATCAGAAATATAGGTTCTCTAAATGGCAATGAGTGTTCCAGAGACAAAGACCCATTCAGATATCTTGACTCAGTGACTAAACAAAAACCCAGGAAAATTTAGTGCTTCTGTCTCAAATGGAATGCTGTTTACTAGTGGGCAAAACCTAATGCATATGCCTAAGAGTTTCATCCTGTGAAACAGAATGCAGTGCTTGGGAGGAGTGAGACCCTAGGGTGTAGAACAGAGATCGCTGCTCCTTGTCAATCAAATAGACCCCTTCTCTTGCATGCTCATAGTAATTGCATCTTGCTTAATGACGCTGTACCATTGCACCTTGCTCACTTGAGGGAATTGGTTTGTAAGGTAGGTAGCTTTTCACATCTCTTCTTTATTTCTAAACAAATAATCCAAACCTAGACTATCTAAGTAACTTTGTCTTAGGGTTTTACTGCTGTTGACAGTCACCATGACCAAGGCAACTCTTATAAGGACAACATTTAATTGGGGCTGGCTTACAGATCCAGAGGTACAGTTCATTATCATCAAAGCCGGAGTATGGCGGCATCCAGGCAGGCATGGGGCAGGAGGAGCTGAGTGTTCTGCATCTTCATCTGAAGGGAGAAGACTGTCTCCCACGTGGTTAGGAGGATCATCTCATTGCCTACCCCCAGAGTGACACACTTCTTCTAACAAGGCAACACTTACTCCAACAAGGCCACACCTCCTACTAGTGCCACTCCCTGGGTCAAGCATATTCAAATCACCACAGAGACTTAATCCAGAAGAAGACTTTAAGTCAAAAAAATTTTAGGGTTTTACTAATTGATATTGGCAAGATTCAGAACCATGTGTGTGAGACTATAAGATGCCTAAGCTGCTATCATGTTCAACTAGTCAGAGTGGATACTTAATGGGGTTAGGTATAAGAGTTCTGCTTCAGGCTGGAACTTTAACTTGGAGCTTAGTTAAACTGCCATCTCATTCTTAATCCGGAGATAATTTTTTTTGGTGCAAATTTAGAAACTAGAAGAATTCTCATTTGAGCTCTGTGACTCTTACCAAAGAGATGGCATGATAGAAAGGGGCAAGTGGAAGCTCATGGAGTTTTCCCTTTCTGTGAAGAATAGAAATTCAAAGCAGTAGTCTATAAATTTGGAGAACTTTTCAGTTATTAGCACTTCTGTTAAAGAAGTCAATAATGTGTGATGGAGATTCCTATAATGTTATTATTCTTAGTTCTCCGGTGTGGTCTTAGAGACATTTGGAGTAGCATAATACTGATAGAATACAAAAGACACTATAGACTATTCTTAGTATACAGTTGATAAAAATAAAGTTGGTGCTAACAATGCTACAGCACGTCAAAAAGATTATCCATTATTACTAAGTATGACTTGTTCTGAGAATCTGAAGACAGTTCCTTTATATTAAAGTGAAAGGAAGCTGATTAATACAGAACATAGCAATTCCAGGTAATACAACAGGAGCTGTATGTCAGTACTAGTAGATAGTACAATGTACTTGGTAATGGCTATCCTAGATTTAATAAAATAACTCCTAAGAAACTAAGGGTGCGATTTTTTTCAACATACTAAAAATGAACAAATGTGGCTCTAATACTGAAATGCGAGGCTTGTTACTAGCATTCTCAGGAAAAAGCTTTACATATTTTTTTTCCTAAAAATTCTAGGCAACATAATACATCATCAAACAGAAATGAGACATGTGACTGTTATAAAGGAAAAACAAAGCTATGGCTATTTGGATATGACTGTCTGAACAAATGAGGACGAGAACTTTGGAGAGCTGGGGAAGAGGGAGGTGGGTTGGAAAGGAGTTAGAAGAGGAAAAGGGGTAAAAATATGACCAAAACACATCACAAGAAATTCTCAAATAATTAATAAAAATATCATATGAAAAGAAAGCCCAAGAATACAAACTGTAAATCACTTAGAACTGTCAAGTTCAGTAAAAGACATACAAAAGATAAATAAAAGCACTAACAGATTTTCTATAATAAAACATTGAGATATGAAAAAAATGTAACCAAAATGTGTTACTAAAAATTTGTCTGGAGAGATGGATTAGTAAGAACACATGCTACTCAATACTGAGGCGCAGAGTTTGAATCCTAACATCCACATTAGGCAGCTCACAGATTCCTGTAACTCTGGCTTCAAGAAATATGGTACCTCTCCTGGACTCCACAGGCACCTGGTGTACAAACACTCACACAGATATGCACCACCCCAAATAAAATTAATACATGTGAAAATAATAACTTAATAATAATAATAATAATAATTTATTATAAAGAGAGAAATGCTCACAAGTTCTTAAAGGTTCCATGTTACTTCTCAGTACCATCTGCCTGTGGTCCACACCTTCAGTCACAATGGGAAACAGAAACCATAATCAAGCTACAGAGGCCTGCATAAATCCACACATATTTAGAAGGATCTGATTCTCAGATTATTATTTTGTTACCATCCTAAGATCATTAATATTTTGGCAAGAGACCCTGTATTTTCATTTTGCACTGGGTCCTATACATTAGTAGGGGGTGTCTTGGTCACTACAGTAGACTGTAGTGTGCACAAGCTCACAGATTATTAGTCTGGCCTCAGGCTCAGGTGTTTCAGTTTGAATGCAGTTTAGCACTAGCTCAATCAACATTCTCCAGGAAGCCCCTTATTCCTCTCCTCTCCTTCCCCCACAGACACCTGAGAACATCATGGATGTTTATTCTGTGTTACATTCAGACCTAAAACTTGAGAGAGTTTTATCTCTGACATCCAAGTCCCCTGTCTTGTTCTAAAGTGTGACAGGGAACGAGCACAAGGTAATGTTGGCGCCAGGAAAGGGATAAGGCAGAAAAGAAAGAATTGACTGTGTTTTATAGAAGGGCAATGCTCGTTCTGGTCATTGAGGATGAATAGCAGCCAAGCTTGGAGGCAAGAAGGACGACCCAATCGGAGAGAAGAATGTGGTTAACAGGGCTGGGAGAAGATACAGTGTACTTTAGGAACAGTGGGGAACACAAAGGACTGGACAAGGCCATGGGATGAAAGTAACATGCCCCAGGAAGGGTGGGTTAGAATTATACTGAAGATATTTGCATACCAGACAAGGAATGATTTTCCAATAGAAAACAGGATGATATAAAAGATTTCCTTTTTTAAAAAGTTATATAAATGAAGAGTTGAAGCATATAGTAAAATGGAAGATTTTTATAACAAACAGTTGTCTATATATTATGTAGAATTCATCATGGTTGACATTTCCCCCATAACTAGAAAAGTAATATAGCTCTGAGGGTTTACTGTCAAGGAATTGGGATTAGAACATAAAAGCTATGTTAGGTAGCCTGGATGTATACAGATGAATAGAAAGGTAGTCAAGGAAGAGCCATTTTTCGTATTTAAGTCTAACATAGGGTAAGATTCTCAAGGGAAATATTTCCCTAGACTCCAGGTTAATTTTTTTTTTTTTTTGTGAGACAGCGTCTCTCTATAAGCGACCCAACTGTCCTAGAAATTAGAATGCAGACCAAGCTGGCCTTGAGCTCACAGAACTTTGCCTGCCTCTGTCTCTCAAGAGTGCTGAGTCTAAAGGTGTTTGTCATGAAGCCCAGTTTAGACTCTAGATATTTAATTCGTAATATTTTCTTCTCAAACTTTTATAGAGAGTGCCTTATATTCTTCAGATGTTTTCTACTACAGAGAAACTCTGAGGCCAGTCTAAGTTTTATGTCTTTCAAACTACTTTTATCTCTTGGATATTTTTGGCACTATTTTCTTCTGATACATAATTCACAAAGATTTTAGATATCTGAGTTAGGTTTAAACCTTTTTTCTTATACTAAACATTATGAAAAAGGAAAACATCCTCTTTAGCTTTTGAAAGTTTTCTTTAGTGATGTCTCAAATTATTTTTCTTTCCTCAATTTTTCCTTCTGCTTTCTGGAGCCTCAAAGATATTGCCTAGAGTCAGAGAACTTGGCTGGCTTACAATACACCCATGGTTTGATCCCTGGAACAAACCCCAAACCAAACCAAACCAAACCAAACCAAACCAAACCAAACCAAACCAAACCAAACCAAACCAAACCAAACCAAACCAGGCCAAATCAGGCCAAGCCAAGCCAAACTGAGAACAACAGCAGCAACACCAAAAATGATTTCTGGAATCATCGATTATTCCAAAATTGCATGAATATTTTTATATTTTTTAGTATTTATTAAAAAAAACCTTTGTGGGTCTCCTTTAACCTTTATTTTTATTTTTTTAAATTTAGCATTATGTATGTGAGTGTTTGCCTGCATGTATGTATGTATGTGCAATACATTAATTCCTGGTCCCCTTAGAGGCCAGAAGAGGGCATTTGATACCCTGGAACCGGGAGTTGCAGAGTGTTATGAGCCACCCTAACCGTGCTGGGAATTGAACCTGGAGCAACACAAGAGCATCCAGTGCTCTTAGCCACTGAGCTTTATCTTTCCAGCCCCTCTTTGAGAGTTTACAAATGCTCGTTATACTCTCTATGTGTGTTTTGGTTTTTTTCACAGTGCCAAATGCTAATGCCTAGCTTATAATTGTATTGAAAGAAGGTTTCGCGAGATTCAGTGAACATGGTACTAAGGACAGGAACCTGATATTTCCACCAACATAGTGTTGGCTAGGCCTTTGCATTGGTGATTTCTGGGTCTTGCTTCTCTAATGTCAGATAGGTCTTCTTATCTAACCCTGTAGAAAAATTTAAGATAAGAAACAGATGTCTAGGGATTCCTAATTTTGTGGCTTCTACACATTTCTCAACTGAACCTTGAAAATGAAGGCTGCCTCATCCACCTCAACCTGAGTTGTGTTAGAAGGACGAAGTACAAATCTCATAGCCTCTCACAGCTATTTTCAGTAGAGTGCACCCATTATTTTCTGATCTACCTCTGTTTTACTTCAGTCAGTGGGTATTGTCCCTTTGGGTGGCAATGCTATCTTTTATATCCTCTATGGGGTAAACATCTGTTCATTCTAAATCATCAGTCACTCCAATGACGCTATTTGTAAACATATCTTTCTTCAACTTTTTTATTGAGACTTGATTGATCAGGACTCAGCTACAGTTGTGTGTGATTGCTTGTCTTTGATGAAGTTGAATGGCATTGGAGAAGCAGTTTGAATGTATGGAGCATGGAGAATAAAATTTGATTTATTCAATCAACAAATACCACATATCATATGGTAAATATTATACTACACGCTTTCATTTGGATCATAACTGAGTCAAGGTTCCTGATTTCGTGACTCTCACCGATGGATGCTGAGATGATACATGGCAAGCAAAAAAATAATTTCAAGTAAAGAACCAAAGAAAACAAATACATTGTTTGAATTTTATTTTAAAGGTGAATATTTGGGGCTATCAGAGGAAAAAAAAAGTAGATTTTTTTATAGTAGTTCCTTGTGGTTGCACAGCATCAAACCAATCTAAACCTCAGTGTCATATGACATTAGCATGTTCCCCTCATCTGTATGTCATTCAACTCAGTTGTCCTAGCCTGACTTCAGCTGGGTCACTGAGCTGGATTCACTCATGTATTTGGGACTGCCAGAGAATGGCTAAACAAGGCTGGGCTTGTGGGAGTAGCTTATCTGTTATTTGAAATCATCAGAAACAATGCTTGCATAAGGTGCAGCAATTCAAGCCCCAATAAGCAAATCTTTTGTAGCCTTTGTATATATACTGCTATTCACTGCCATCCACTTAAGCAAGTCACTTGGCCACACCCATACATAAAGGACAAAGAAACACACCACAGTCAAAATGGGAAGGCATTGGAAAGGCACATGGCAGAAGGTATAGATTTATACTCCTATTGGTGGATAGAGAATGAACAATTCACTAGTCTGTCTTAGATCTCATATATGTGTGATATTATATCATAAAAAGAACTTGAGCCTACTAAATCCTTAAATCCCTTCTCTTTGTTTCTACCCTTGGCCCATCACACATATGCTTGCTTGTTCATGTGGTCTTGGTTCACTTATGTACAGTGATGCTGTGTCTTCCAGCATCTGTATCTCTTGCTTAGAAGATCTTCTCTACCTCATGGAGTATATGAAAGTATGTAAGTTTATGAGAATCTACTCTGCTACCTGACAGGGCTAGGAGTCTAAAAACTACTGCCCAACCTGTGTTGTATGTAAATAGTAGCTCTTTCACTCAAAGGAATGGGATAATTCTGAAGTCTATCCCCAAGAAGCTTCTAGCTTGCATGCAAGCCCTGTTGACTGTCTCCTGTTGTTGATTCCATGGAGTCTCTATCAAACTATGTACAGCAGTCAGGCCTTTGTCTTGGGTGTCTGACTCTGGGGAAAGCTGTATACGACGATATATACCAAGAGTCTGTTGTGAGAAGAAAGCACCTTTGGACGAGTATTTCTACTGTAGCTGAGTCTTGAGAAGTTATATCAATCTGTATCAGACAGTAGTGTAAAGACTACAAACTTTGAATTAAAGAATCTGGCAATCCTGAGACCAGCGCACTGTCTTCTAATTTACTTCCCTGGCCTTCTCAGAACTGATGCTGCTGTAGGTTAAAGGGAAGTGTGATGGAGGTTACAAACTCCCAGAGGGACATTCCGAATCCTCCTATAAGAACAAGATACATTAATATCACATATGGTACCATGGTCATATTCAGTAAAATACCTATCTATCACATTAAGATGTCTGCAAGGTAATAGCGAGAATAACATTTGTGTGTGTATGTGTGTGAGTGGTGTGTGTGTCTGGGTGAAGATATTACTATCAATGTATTCATTTCACAGGAAGAGAAGCCAAAGGTCAGAGGAGCCTAGAGACCCTGGATCACTCAACAAGCGATCCAACTGAGATGGATCTTTCTCACTTCAAGATTAGCATTGTTTCCACTCTGCTCTGCAATCCTTCAGCCATGTTAGCTATTTATTCTTTGCCTTGACTAGTCAAAGTGCCCCAAAGACAGGAATAGATTAATTTTCCCTGTGGATTGCCAGGTTCTGCTCAGGGAACTTGGTTATTGAGAAAAGAATTAGATAATTGTCAGGAGGAGAAGACAGCTTGTAGGAGAATGTGATAAATTCAGCCAAGTGCCCGCCATGGGTGAAGGTGTCAAGCTGATGCCAGAATATAGGCTTTTGGATCTTACTTAAGAAAAGTAACCACTAATGTTTGTCTACCATTCCACAGATGTCAAAGTCCTTTCTGATGCTTAATCTCATTTAATTTCAACAGCCCTGTGCTCTGAGGTGACCTCCTTTGTCAACATAGTCACTGTAGAAAACCAAGGCTAAGATAAAAGTTGTGCTTAGACAAATCCAGCTCGTGAGTAAAGGTTAGTGTGATCTGGGGACTCACCATCGGTTGACAGCTGCAGTGTTATGAGGTACATGTTTCTTTATTCCACCACAACTGAAATTTACATAGTTCTCAGTGGTGATAGGACAGACCCAGTTTTAAGTCGAAACGTTAGTAACTGAGAGGTTATTGTCCATGCTTTCTAAAGGAAAAAGCAAGGGTTTGGGTTAAGAGGACTCTCCCAAGGACACTGTTAGTAATTTCCAGGGCCAGTGGTCAATTTGGGATCCTTTAGTATTTGGTCAAGTTGGGGGCAGCCCTCACAAAGGAGAAGCAAAGTTATAGCAGAGGCCCTCGCAAGAGTCTGTATCGTCTTATTTGCTAATGAGAATCAGCTGGGATTCTTGAAGTCCTTGCCTACCAGGGGCTTGGAAATATCTCAAGGAGCTTAAAATGCAGAACCAGAAGTAGGCATTTCTCAGAGATCAGAGGCTGGTTGGTGTGGCTTCCTGAGAAGGATGGAATTCTTGGGTGTCTTGGGCTGGGCCTGCTTTCTATTTGTGGTCTATCTGCCTCTCACTCTTCCTCAGGCAAATATGGTAGTGAAGACAGTGAGGAGGAAGAGGATAAACTGAGAAGCAGACAACGATGAGGAGGAGAAAGATGAGGAGAAGGGAAAAATAAGTAGGGAGGGAGAAGAAAGAAAAGAGGGAGGAGAGACAGGGAGGAGAGGACAAAAGCTGATATGCCATGCTATTCTGAATGAGAAACAGCTCCCTGCTCATAACTAGCACAGGATCTGGGAAAAGAGTACACTTTGGTGCCTTGTCCAACTAAAGGGCTTTTATATCGGTTGCAGAATCTGGGTGTTTATTTTTCTTTGCTTGTATTGCAAATTTATAACAAGCTGAAAACAGAGCAGATTTTATTCCGTTTTTTTTTTTTTTCAGTTGGCCTCTCACTTTCTTCCCAACAATGTCTGGGTTTCCCCCAAAGCTACCAAGTGCTAATTTGAAAAATATGCTGCCGACACGTGGGAGAAAAGGAGGCATCTATTGTGAAATACCCTGTGGGGCACTGACGGGCTTCACGAGAGGACGACAGACAGACACAGGATACAGGGAAAGAGTTGGGTGAGCAAAGAAAGAAAAAAAGAAAAGAGGAGCAAAGGAGAGAGAGAGAGAGAGAGAGAGAGAGAGAGAGAGAGAGAGAGAGAGAGAGAGAGAGAGAGAGAAAGAGAGAGGTTTGTGCCCTGAGCAAGGGAGCCTGTGGGAATAAGAAGCAGATGGACCAGAGAATGCTAGGCATACAAGTCCCCGTGTAGCTTGGTGAAAGCCAAGGCTTCAGGATGCAGTCTTCCATTGGACATGAAGCATACACATGAACCTCACTCTTAATATTAATTTCTGCATTTCCCAGAGTCTCATATAGGGCACTTCATAAGAAAAATGTAGAGTTAAGTATCCTAGGAAATAACTGCATCCTCCCAGAACCTCCTGGGAATTCTTGTGGGTAGAAAGAACTATCACTGGTGAGCTTCCTGGTCTTGCTTTGGCTGTTAGGAAGCTTGTGGCAAACTTCACAGTTCAAAAAGAGCTTAGGCAGAGAGCCTACCACTTGTTTAACCTATTTATCTCTTAGCTTGTCTTTGGTTTAAATGAAAGAAAAAGATTGTCTTGATTTAAAAGAAAGAGCATTCTATCATTTCAGTCTGTTATATGAATGGCTTCAAAAATCTTCGCACAATAATGAAGATGTAAGTCAATAACCAAGAACAGATATGATCAAACCTTGCTAGAGCATCGTTCAGCTGAGCAAATTGGAGGGACCAATGAGCAATGGGAGGAAATCCTGAATCCTGACTTCAGGCTCTATCTACATTCACATCTCAAGAAAGGCACCTTGGAGAGAAACAAGAAGTGGTCCAGAGGAGTCGAATGTAGTGTGTGGCTACTCTTGTTTCTAAGACCAAACACAAAGTCTTAGAAATAAATTGAAATACTTCAGAGAACTTATCTTCTGAATCCTTTCCTGAGCAGGCTCAATTTTTTAAAGCGTTGGTAAGAGATAGGATTTGGAGGCCAAGGACTGAAGTTCATGACTTTTTCTTTGGAGACTCTTTAAAGAGTAGACAGTCATAAGATCCCAGCTTAACTCACATACAGGGACACCATAAGTTTCATCATACTGTAACAAATTGAAGGCTCTGTGCTCTTATTTTACGGTATGTGCTTTCTTTCCCTTGCTCGGTGCTCATTATGTTGCTGAAATTCCATTGCCATCCTCAGCCCACGACCCTTTTCTCTCCTTGATTCTATGGTGAACTCCTACACAACCATTAAAGCCCAGCTTAGTATCATCAGTTTAATGAAGCCACAGCGCTACCATTTTTTATGAGTACTTTGTTTTTGACTTCCTTCATTCAGTTCAGCAGTAGACTCCCCCACTACGGTGTGTTGTTCTTGATTATTTTGCTTTTGGGGATTAAGAACAACAAAGCAGATTCGACAGTGGTAGAAGTGGAGAGTAGAGAAATTGGAGTTGAGGCTGTTACACAACCTGGGTAAATGACTTAATCATCCATTTCCTCATTTGATAAATGGGAGCAAGGATAGCAAGAATCACATTGGCTGGCATTTAGTCCTCAGTGAGATAACGAATGAAAATTAGGGAGTATAGCTGTTACACAGTATGTATGATTTCTTTCTGTAATTGAAGTCCAATCTTGTCTTCCTCCAGGAGCCCTACACAGCTTGAGCTTTCAGAATTTGACTGTTTACTTGTTCTTTACACTCTCTAAGTAGACATGTGCTCTTGCCTTGTCTGGGAAAGATGGAAACTTGGCTTCAGTAGTTGACACAGGTGTGACTAGGACCTAAGGGCACTCTGACTGAGGGTGGATGACCTATTTTTGCTGTGCTATTCGGAGCTCATCACAATGTTGACTCATGTCTAGATGCAGCCTCTGGGGAATAGCATGAGCAAGGAGGGCCATGTCCAGTTATTTCCTGTTTGTATCACGAGGGTGGCATTCTCTATATAGTTTCTGGGAAGAGTATATGATGTATATGTCCAGTTCCAGGTGGTTTACAAATAAAAAAGGTCTGTATGTATCTTTGTGGTTGAATAATAACTACCTAAGGTTGAATTTTTTTCCCATGGACCACCGCATCCAAACAATTTTGTATGTGCTTGAATGGCTGACCACTCTGCACTAGTTGTCATCATCCACGCCATTTGGGGATAGCACCAGAGATGAGAATGGAAGCGAAGACAGATGCAGTGATGTCTTTAAACATTTGGAGCTAGTTGTAGATTTATTCGAGTGAAAAAGAAAAGCTCGAGAAGGGGGCGGCAAGGGGTTGAGGGAGACTCTTCCTTGCTACAAATGAAACTTGGAGTAATCTCTTCCAGTTGACAGGGAACCACAATCACCTCTGCCGACCTAAGAGAGCCACCCCTGGGATTATGGAAGGTTGTCACAGAAATATTGCATTCTCCTAGCCATGGGAGCTGTGTCAGCGTTTTAGAAGATTGCTGAACTCAACTATTTAGAGAGTCCTACATCTTCTCCCCGACAGGACACCAGAGCAGCGGGGAGGATGAAAGGCAAGGAGGCTGTTCAGGGAGGAGTGTGCTGTTTTAAACTGATCTCCTGCTCACTTTGAAAATGGGTATCAAGTAGGCAACTTGGAGCCAGGATCTTGATCTAACTGAGTCTTCTTGATTTGGGCAATTGCTATATTCCTGAAGATATGTGTGCTTGGAAGATTTTTGTAAAACAGTCATTGAAAAGCCAGTAGGGAAGATCACAATTTGGAAGAGTCCACTGGGGTCAGGATCTGGTTATTTTTTTTTGGGGGGGTGGGGGGGGGGGGGGGGGGGGAGGTGGTGGTGGTGGCAGCTTTAGCTTTCAAATTAATACATTTGAAGTATTAGGCTTTTGATTGTTTTTGAAAGGTGGGCAATGCTAACAAAAATATTATGAGTTTTGCTAGCAATCTCTCGAATGCTGGCTTGATCATATTAGACAAATGTGTAAGACGTTGCCAAGTATTACAAAGCTCATTGGAAATTAATTCAATTAAAGTAACCTGGACAGTTTGACGCCTGGGATCACTGTGTAAATCCAATTACTTGACACAGTATGTAGCGAAAGGGTTGAAAATTTCTGTGTAATCCTTTATATCTAGAACATTTACATCTCTCAGGTATCCTTTTGAAGGGAAGAGGATATTTAAATAATCAGAAAATGTTTCCAAGGGATAGTGCAAGTGTATGAGGTATTTTGTTTATTTGACATTATTTAGACTTATGTATTGGAAACCGAGACCAGCCATCAACTTCTGAACATCTACACACTACCCACCATCATCCTGGACACTTCCATGTTCTTTGTTCTTCATTTTATAATTACATTGGATATTATTTAATTTGCTTTATGGGGAAGACTCAGAGGCTTAAGAGACACAAATGAAATGCTCAGAGCTTGCAAGTGGGTTAATTGGTTACTGATCTAGGACTCACCGGCTGAGACTTTGTTCTTCAACATAATTATGTAAGAAGTGAAAAAAAAATTGAGGCAGAGGAAAGAAGATCAAACCCCAAGTCCAAGGCTAATGTGGTTTATATAGTGAGTTCTAGACTCAGAAGGGACTATACAGTGATACCTTATCTAACCTCACAAACGAACAAAATTAACTAATGTTTGGAATCAAGGTATAATATATGGGAACAGGAGGGGACATTTCAAACTGGTGGCTGCAGATATAGCTGGCAGAAAATGGAAGAGACTTCATGATGTGGCTATCATACAAGCTTATGGCTGTCATTTATCAAGTCCTTGCCATGAGCCTGGTGTGATGGGAGGCTTTCTCCTTAAAACACAGACTTCCCACGAAGTATGAAGAAATTGAGGTTCTGAGACATACGCTCACTTGCCTGAGGCCATGCAAGTCATAAGCAAGGGCTTTTAGACACGCAGGCTTATTTCTCCATACCTTGTGATGTTTCCGTACTACTTGAGAGCTCACCATCCAAACCCCGAAATGTAAATGCTTTTATCTATCATTAAAAGCTGGAATTTAGGTATAAGTCTAAGACTTGCTTAGTAATGTGCAAGGAAAGTATGCAACAATGTGTGTTAGCCCTGACACCAACAGCTTTTTACTACAACCAAGATGTCTTGTTTGGTGCCATGAAAGCAATAAAAGTATAGAGATTTTAAGATGCTGGAGAGACTTTAAATCTGGAAAGACAGCTTTAAAGAAGTATTTTTAAAACATTGCAAGAACACATAGTCTAAAATGTCAAGTCACTTTACAAGGTATGTAATGGGAGAAAGCAATCTCTTTTAAGTTTCCGGCTGTCTCTTGTTTTCGATTCCTTCTCATACTCCTGTCCCTGATTTTCTAGACAATATCTTCCATTTGTGGTTTCTTTATCTTTAAGACACACACATATACTGCTATCTCTTTTTTATTTTTCTCTTCCCTCTCTGTCTCTCTTTGTGCGTGTATGTGTGTACATGTGTGGGTACATGTGTGCATTTGCACATGGAGGCTTGAGAATGACACCAGGGCTCTCCTGCCACAGCTCTCTATGTTATTTATTGAGACCGGCTCCCTCCAAGGTGCCCAGACCTAACAGATTCAGCTGGTCTGGCCAACAAGTGTACTTCAGGGATTCCTGCCCTCTCAGTGCTGGAACTGGCCATGGGCTGCCACGCCCATTTAGGATTTACATGAATTCTGGGACTCAGAAGTGTGGTCCTGATGGTTACATGACAAGTGCTTTAACCACTGAGCCATCTCCTCAGTCCTTCTTTTTTATTATTAATAAAAGTTGTGAGTTTCAGTACAACATTTTAAAAGACTTTTTTTCCTTTGGTTAGGTTTGAGTACGTGCGTGTGTGTGTGTATGTGTGTGTGTGTGTGTGTGTGTATGTGTTAATATGAAGACCAGAATTCAAATTCAGAGTGTTGTTCCTCTGATGTTATCCACTTTGTTTTTTAGATAGAGTCTCTTCTTTGTCCAGAGACTCCATATTTAACTAGCTGGCTGGCCAACAATCCGTAGGGTCCTGCTAATCTCTGCTTCCTCAGTGCTGGGATTACAAGTTTGTGCTAATATGCTGCAGTGGGTTTGGAGATGGACTCTTGGTCGTCATGCTTTGCCTTCTGAGCTAATGTCCAAACCCTCATATGACGTCTTCATAGATAGGTGTAACCAGACTCTGTTGTCACTCATTGCTTTCCCCTCTTCCACTCTCTGTACCCCATGCTTTCTGGCTGGGCCTTGAGTTCTCTTCTTTTCTCTAGTGAGTCCCTTTCTTCTACTTTCTTATCCCCTACTACAGGGGTCTCTTCCTTCTCATGAACCTCCTTTCATCTCTCTGACTCTTTGTCTCTGTCTGTCTCTTTCTCGATTATACACACACACACACACACACACACACACACACACACACACATACGTACAGTACAATGTAAAATCCCTAGGTAGCCAGTGAACTTAGTATGTAAGAGCACTTGCTGCCAAGTCCAATGTCCTGAGTTTAATTCTTGTTTTCCCACAGATATCCATCTATTACCTCTGGCTCTTACAATCTCCCTCACCCCTTTTCCAAGATAACCTTTGAGCCTTGGGGACAAAGAACATGTTATAGCTGTCCAGTTTAGAACTGAGCATTCTCTTCAGCCATATATATATGAAAAAATCAACCCAAACCAAACAAAAAACTTTTCTCCCAATGTATTTCTTCTTTTAAGAACTCTATGTTTGGTTCTATGCCTCAATTTTTAATTATGTTGTTTTTCTTAGAGTTTAGTTTTTTTGTTTTTGTATTCTAGATGCTAACTTTCTGTCAGATGTATAGCTGGTAAAAATATCTTTTTCTATACTCTAAGCTGCCTCTTCATTCAAATGATGACGTCCTTTGTCAGAAAACTTCTCTCAAGCTTTTTAGCTTCATGCTAGGAACCAGTTTTCAGTTGTTGGTCTCAGTGTCTGTGCTGCTGTGACCCTATTCAGAAAGTCTTTTCCTGTGCTTGTCAGTTAAAGCATATGCTCTACTTTCTTCTCTAATTCTTTCAAGGTATTGAGTCTTATGTTGAAGCCTTTAATTAATTTGGAGTTGACTTTTGTGCAGGGTAAAGGTAAGGATCTAGTTTCATTTTCGGAGCTGTAGCTACCCAGTTTGACCAGCAGGATCCGTTAAACCACTTTTGTTTTAAAGGAGTTTTTAATGGTCTTTTGCTCTTGCTTGCTTCATTTTCTAAGTCAAAAGATACCAAGTTTCTGACTCTATAAGGTTTTCCTGTAAGACTAAAAGAAACAGATGAAACTCTAGAAGGTTTTCCTGTAAGACTAAAAGAAACAGATGAAACATGATTAGAAACTAAGCAAAGGTATAAGCAGGTGACTCAAAGAAGAAAACCTGGATGATTGTAAGTAAATTAAAAGATGCTTAAACACTGGTGAAAAATGAACAAATGTAAATATTACCTTACTCTTCTCAGATTAGCCAGAGATTAAAAGCTGGCTGCTGGCTACTACTGACTTGGCATTTTAAGAAATGCTTATCACTGGTAGAAGTGTAGATAGGGCATTTCGTTCTGGAGAGTACTGTCACATCTCTTTGTTAACTCCTTCACATTCTAGGATGCTCATCCTACAGAAATTCCCTATTTTGTTTATTGGAGCTGCAAGTTGGGTAAAAGGGAGGGACTACGCTAAGGCCAGTGCTAGTAATCCGGGGTTTAGGGACTAGGATTATCTCAACCTCCAACCATTGACCCCTGAGGTCTGAAAACAAATTCAGTTTTTACATAATTATGAATGAATAAGTACTCTTTCCATACAATGTATTGTGAGCACATTTTCCTTATGGGAAGCTGAAAGAGTTAGAGGTTGCTTTTTCTTTTTCCTCGTATTTGGAATTAATAATCAGACTTGGTTTCATTAGGTTTCTTTTCACTCTCAGTTCATCTGTAAGAAGCAGGCCATCTCTAAGGCAACCAGAAAGCCCCAGCAGGAGTTCACCCTGTTTTGCTTTCATCAGAGACTTCTGACTTCAAGAACTTTGAGGAGGTAAATTTCTGAAGTTTAGCCATCCACTCTAAGATTTCACTAGGATAGCCTACATGGACAGACAGATTTTTATTCTGGCAGTGAGATTTAGAGAGTCCCTAAAACATGGAAGTAACTTTAAAACCAGAGATAGTAGCATCTGAAGAGCTTTGGGGTCTATGTTTGAAAAAGTCTCTATTGCCATAAAGGGATGTGCTGTTCTCCTCCCTTCCCCAAGCCCTCATCCTTTTTTTTTCTTTTATATATTCTTAATATTCTCAACTTTATTTTCTCTTGCCATGATTGTACATCTGTTCACTTATTTGAGTATGGGGCATTTCACCTAACTTTCATTTTCTAGTGGAAGTCTCATCTATCAGCTCTGCTTATTCACCCTAAAGTACTAAGGATCTCTGATTCAGCATCTCCATATCTAGTCTTCCACTGGGATAGGATGAGGGGTACCCAACTACATCCTCTCACCCAGTCTCCCGGCAGAATCGCCTAAGCATCATCTGGACTGGGTTTTCAGAAGTACAGGGAGCACTAACTTCCTGGTCTCATTTGCTTTGCTCTTGTGCAGAGACTAATTCCTGGGCTACCTATAACCACCTTAGTAAGAGCAGCTTCATGGATCCGGCACTTGCTCACAACCTTTTCCTTTGCTTTCAGGTTTTCAGAGTTTTCCTGTTGTCATATCCCCCCATTCTGTTGATCTTGGGCCTTATAACTCTTTTTGTACCATTGAGATGTTTGTGAGAAGTGGTAATGCACGCCTGTTGAAACTTCAGCCTGATTAAAAGTCTTCTAGTAAATATCTGAGAGGAATAGGAATGCTTAAGCGAGCATGATTATTCTCTGAAGAAGATTTTAGAGTCATAAACTTCAATTTTGGGTTCCAGTTTAGATTCTTGATATTCATGTGATGTTGGATGTGCTATGTAACTCCTGTGTCTTTGAAGATACTAAGAACAAGATTACAAGTTGTTTGAATGAAAAACTTACGTATAAAACACCCAGTTCTCAACTGGACTGTAATAATTATTCAATAAATGGTAACTTTTATTACCTTATGGTTGGATTAGTATGGGTCCAGTTACTTCCGGTCTTCTAGGAAGTGAAATAGAAAACAGAAAAGGAATCCAAATATCATTTTTATTAGTGATGTTAGGGAAATGTCAAGTAAATGTTCCCTGTGCTTCTCAAATGCCAGGTTCTCTGACAATAGCTAGGTTGGAGAATGGGAGAGGGTTTCCTAAATTCCAGTAAGACTGGAAAACAGCTGAAAATGTCCAGAATGAACAACTTTGTTTACTTACTTTGTTGACAGTCAGAGGAAAGGTGTGGTGGTGGTGGGGGGGAGATCCTGAAAGACTGGGGGAGGGGAGGAATCCTGGGTTCTTCTAAGTCAAGCCAAAGTCTCCTGTAGGATCTCTGTCCCCTCTGGAGACTAAAGATACAGCAAGAGCAGAGCATGTTTACAAACACACAGGTCCAGGAGAAAACAGGAGGGAAGAGACATGTTAAACAATGGTGGCCTTTTAGGCACATCCATCTGCTTCCTGTTAGAAGTGTGCCTCAATGGCACTAGACTGTCACCAGGTAATGAGTTCTATTACCACAACCCAACTGCTTACCAGAGTAAGAGGCAGTGTTAATTTTAGGTCTGTCTTCTAAGTCTGTCTCATTCCACACAACTCACACAGGCAACATTGCCAGCACTGTGAAGCCCGGATTGGTGGAATGACAGGCATGTCATGCAGCACATCGTATTTTCAGTCACCTTCAGAGCATTCGGTTTGATTTCTTTATATAAAACATTGCTTACCTTTCATTTTTCTATAATTAATTTATATCTCTACTGGAGATATGTCTGCATGTTGTTAAGCGTTTAAAGTAGATTTAAAAAGTACACCTCCCAAAGTACTTCATTCCCATACATTTACAGAAGTCTGGGTTTTTATGCACATCCGCTACTCTTTAAACTGCTGTTTTCTTGCTAGAAGTCTAGTCACCCAAGGTCCTTTTGGGCTGGAGAGATTTTATGCCCAGCTTTCTTTCTCTCTATGCGTTGGTGTGGGATTTCTTACTTGAAGCTATTAATAAGTAATTGAATAAGAGCTTTCTGGTATGCCTTCCCTGGAATGTGAAATACGTTATCTTTCCCACTAGCTTTACTTCTGTAGAGAAGGATTGGTAAGTCTGGAATTCTGGCCATATTTGGCAACTGTGAAACATGAGGTTCTTGTAAAAGAGAGACCTTTGTGGTAGGAACAATCACACACACACACACACACACACACACACACACACACACACACTTCATCTCTTCCTTATTTACTCTCTCTTTTCTTGTTTTTCTTCTTTTCTCATATTTTCACTTTCTCCTTTACTTTCTCTGCCTTTTAGCCCCTTTCTTCCTTCCTTCCTTCCTTCCTTCCTTCCTTCCTTCCTTCCTTCCTGTTTTCATTTATTTACTTTGTTTTCTCTTTCCTTAACTCTTCCTCCATTATTTGTCTTCATCTTCCTCAGGTTTTTATCCCCTCAGCTGCATGAATTAAATTATAATACCACTCAGAGACCTTCTAAGGTAAGTAGCTGGTAACATCCTTTATTCCCTGCAGAGTTTATGTTTAAGAAGACAAGTTTGCAAACATTAATGTGCGTAGGACACACTTAGAGTGGGTTCTTACGCCAATTTTTGGCCTTCCCTTGGAATTGTGATTCCCTGGAGAACTCATGGGTGTCAATTATGGGCAGTGGCAACAACACAGTGACCTCCCTGGACCTCCGACTCATTTCTCAGAGGGCACAGACAGCCCAGCTGCCACCACAACTTTGTGTAACTTCCCAACCTCAGACAAATCTGAACCAATGACCTAAGGGTGAGAGGCTCTGTATAACTTGATTACATTTTTTAAAAATTCCATTTTTCTCTTGAAAAGACACCTTCAGAACACAATGTCAGTTTATCTCTGCAATTTTAGACATCAAATAGCTTATTTTTTTTAGTTCTCTCTGGGTCAAAGAATGTTATTAAGAAGAAAAATGTAAAAAATATTGGTTTTGCAACCATTCAGTATCCAAACTGAAGGCTCTAATAAACTCACAGAAATGATTTTCTTTCTTTCTTTTCTTTCTTTCTTTCTTTCTTTCTTTCTTTCTTTCTTTCTTTCTTTCTTTCTTCCCCCCTCTCTCTCTCTTTTTCTCAAAGGATCTTTAGAGAATAAAGGATATTTAAAAACATTATGTAGGACAGGATTACCCTAGAATTTACATAGAAAAAAAACCCCAAAATACCTGAGGCAGATACAACAGCCAACAGATATAAAAAGATAATGTGGTCAAATAGCCTCGATTTTTAATTTTTGACAAGCTTTGTCACCATGTTCTAGATATTACATGTGTGTTATCTTAGCCCTGTGGAACATCACTTCAGCATCCAGAATATAGACTGGGTTGTGCATGAACCACAGAAAAGGGTTACTCTTTAGTTTCTCTATTTATTCAAGAGTCTGTCCACTGAAGTATTTATCTTGTTGCTCACTGTGGACAAAAGGTGCTGGGTTTTATTTCAGCCCTTGGATTAGTACTTCATTTACAGATATTGTGAGGTTCCTTTGCCAAGGCAGGCACAACAAAATTAAAACAACAGGCACAGTGTAACGAGAATGAATAAATCTTTCCTGATCTTTTAGTAGTATATGAGGAAAAATGGGTATTTTATCTTCAAATGCTTATACCTGTAAGGGAAAAAGATGTGAAAAAACAAATTGTTCCATTTGTAATTTCAAGCAGGGAAAAATGAGTTACAAGCATATCAGCAGAATACAACCAGAGGGAGGCCCAGTGATGCAGAAGGACAAGTGGCTAACCTCCCTTTTTTGCCTTATTCCCATAACCAATTGGATAGAAACAAAGCATTCTCCTCTGAATGAGAGGCAAGAAGTCTGACACTGAGCAGTGGCTACTTCCCAAGATATCTTTGTCAGCAAGATGGGTTCAAGTTATGATTTCACCGTCTCTATGATTGACACTGTTACGGTTCTTAGAACAGTTACCATGGAAACCAAGGGCCTTGCATGTATTTGAAGTAATTTACCTGACCTACTGCTCAACATGAGGGACGGCTGGGGGCTAGAAATCCTCCCAAGTAGTCCCTGTGTTTAGGGCATTCTGGCTGTAGTGTTACTTTGAATCTGAAGAGCCTTTTCCAGGCCGTATAGATGAGGAGGTGTGGGAAGGAAATGTCAGTTTCCTGTATCTGCTCAGAGAAATTCCAGCCTGACAGTTCCCTAGGGAATTGAGATATCAATAACCTATGGTGTTTTCTCCCTCCTAAGTACAGACTTCCTTTCTGCTCCTTCATCCCTGGTATCCCCTAGGAAGGGCCAAAGAAAAGATGCTTAAGGCAGTTAGTAGTACAGCACCTATGTTCTACCTCTGGGTTGGAGAAATATGGAGAGAAGGATTGAACTGGAGGGAGAAAGGCTAAATGACTTAAGATGACCATATCCCAGTCTTGCAGCTATAGATTCCACACTATACTGAAACTCTACCTGTGGTTTGCCCAGGCCTTCTAATGCATGTGGCTGTCACGACATCAGAGTATCTCTTTAAGGCTGCCATCCGTCAGATCTGCTCAAGACCCATTCTACCTCCCCACATCCTCTGAAATGCTTAGTCCCTCTTCTCAACTTGAGAATACTCTCTTTCTTTTGTTTTTTTAACTCAGCACTAAGGCTCTGGAAACATCCTCCCACCTGCCAACACTCATCAGTTTTGAACTCAAGCTGCTGCTGGGTCTCTTCTCTTCCCCTCACTGCTTCCGTTGGCTGCCTTTAGGGTCTACTTCTCTTCTCTGTATCATTAATATCCGGCTTGGCATTTTCCCTTTTCCACATCTTCTTTCTCCCTGTGCACACTCAAATTCAAATTCCCATCAACAACTTAAAAAAAAAAAGAGTCATGGATTCCCTCTGTTTGCATCACCTGTCTGTCCTTTCCCCATGGACTATGGGACAAGAAGCTGCATTTTATTTTCACTTTCTCACTAAACCAAGATACTTTCTTTCATAGCAATGTTTAGCATCCTTTTCCATACCCTCCTTGAGCTGGTCATTATGAAGACTTCATGCTTTGGGAACATTCTGTTTTTAAAGTCACCATGGTCAGTGAGTTCAGCCTTCTCAACAACGTCTGGGCCCTTTCCAAACCTACACACGGGATTAGAAACTACTGTCTACTCATTTGTTTGCCAAATATTGACTCAAAAGTTAGAATTTTTATAGGCACTAAGGATATAGAACTGCTCTCTTCTCTCCTAGAGTTAGGAAATAGTAAATCGAGCAGAAAATGAGCATAAACCTGAAAATACAAAACACAGTGACAGAGGGAAGCAGAGGGTGCTGTGGTGGCCATACTTCATAAGGACCAGATAGTGATAGGAGTTTCATGTGCTTATTGTTCTATTTGACATTCCTAACTAGTCTCTGAACAATCACCTTGATATTTCTAACATGCCTGGGAAATGAGGTACCAAGCCAGTGTGTTTACTTGCCTTGCAGCTGAAAAAATGATGGCTCATGGACTTGAAATTAGATGGTCAGCTTCTCCTGCCCATCCTTTTAGCCTCTGAATTTCTGGGATAGGGTACCTGTCATGTTATTTTCATAGACAAGAAGGACACTGGGGGAACTCCTTGAAAAGAAGCCATTTAGCCTGAGGCTTCCAGACAAAGAAGGAGCACGTCACACATACATAACTAAAGGAAGGTATCAGGGCATGAAATCATATGACTCTTCTGTGGCAATAGCTACATTAGACATGGCATCCTCAGAGCCAGGGGGTGGTAAACTGGAGGAATGATGGAAAGGACAGAAACAAGAGTGGGTTTCTGCTTTCTGATTCTAATAGTGAACTTCTTCTCTATTTTCACTGAGCAGAAACCTGCTAGCAGTAAACACTCCTCCTTCATCATCTTTTGAATCATCTCTTCCTCTGTCTGTCTTTCTCTCTGTCTCTCTCTCTCTGTCTGTCTCTCTCTTTCTCTCTCCCTCCGTGCCTCTCTTTCAGTCTCTCATGTCCTTATTCTATACCTATATAATATCTCCAATCTATTGTCTTGAACCTTTTTTCCTCATGTAGTTTTTGCTTTTATTCCCCTGGTATTCACCTGCGCTGAACCAACAAACCCAGGTTTCCTCCATTCTGAAGAACAGCTCTTCTCATACTGTTGTCTCTTTAGTCACTCCCACAGACGCCATCATCTTTTAAAAGCAAGCCATTTTAGTAAATGAGCTACACCTCTCATGACTGCTGCTGGAATAAATGCTCTCACCTTGATGTCTCATGAGAAGTGAGTGATGATGGGTCCTCCTGGATGCTATCCAGGCATGTGATTTACAACAGTTATGAGTACTGCCTAATGCTCTGTTGCTGCTGCATTTTTAGGTCCCTTTGTTGGCAGAGATTTGCCAAAAGGCAAATTTTGCTTGGTACAATCACATTGGGAACCTAATGACTGCTGTCTTGAAATTACTCTTTTTGGAATCTCCTAGAGTATTAGATTTATGGATTTAATTGGCAAGTATCTTATTATTAAATTAATGGAAAATTTGGTAATGGTTTCCACTGAGATAATCAATAAGTTACAATGTGGCTTTTTGTGATATGGAAAAAATTTAGAAATGTCTATTTAACTATGTAGCCAAATACTCAGAACCATTTTTAAATACCCAGTGTTGAGTGGTCATTCAAACAGCATTAAGCAGTTGGTATTTTAAGGCAGCTGGTTTATTAAAAGGGATTAGTTCTGTTATTATGCTTCATAGGGTCATTGTCTGATGAGCTAACAAAGTTAGCTATTGAATTAAAATAGACCACCAAGGAGTGGAGAAAACTGTCTTTAGAGTCACAGGAAGGGTCATTTAAAGAACTCAACTCTGATAGTAAATTTGAGGGAGAAATCAAGAGTCTATCATAAGAGGCAATGGTCCCAGCCTGGGAAACTTCAGATATACTTCTCTTATTTGTCTATGTATGTTACTAAGTTATCTCCAGATGCTGAACTTGTGTGCTCAGACTATGCTGTTTCTTTTGTGCTCTGTCTTGAACACTGCATGTGAGTTCTGCTTCCACTGTGTTCTGTGTAAAGCATCCTGCAACATCAGCAACATCAGCAGGGCAATATAACTTGGATTCTGGATTTGAAATTGACTGCATTAAATTCCAATTCTATGTATGTGTGTATGTATGTATGTATGTATGTATGTATGTATGTATGTATCATCTCTGTATCAATCTGTTGAAATTTGTTCTTAGACAACTTCTCCCATGTACACAATGCATATTGACAATTCTCACCCCTCTCTTCCCCTCCCTCCGTCCCTCCTATCTGATCATGCCCCCCTTTCCTTACAAATCTCCTTCGAACTGAAGTCTATTTCTTGTGTTTTGTTACTCACTGAATTTAATCAAAGCTGTCTGTATGACCATGAGTTTTGACCTGGTCATCAGAAAGGAGTGAGCTCAGCAGTAGGTGTACCACCAAACACAGCAATTCTCTCTCAGAACCCATCAATGATCAATAGTTCACCAACAATGAATAGGGCTCCAGAAGTTCCTTCCCTTTCATGACTGTTTGTTGACAGTGCCTGTCTGGTGTGGGCCTACTGCAGCTGGCAGTGAGGTAAGGACTACCATGGTTGTATCAAGTCTCTGATACTGTCTCTCAGCTCTGTGACCTCAGTTAAGTGATACAGTCTTCTCATGTCTCTGCTTACTGTTACACAAAAATGGAGATAACCATAGTGACTTTTTCATAGTAGTGTTGTGATGCTTATAGTTGGCATATATAAAGTATTTTAAATATTGGTTAGGTGTATTAAGTGCTTAATAAAGGAGTCTAGGAGTTTTCTTCAAGTAGTTATTCATTCCTTCTGCTGGACTCTCACAGTTAACTCTTCTATGGTATTGATAAGTACAATGCAGTATATATTTTGTTTATGTGCATATAAGATGTAGTTTTGTATGAAATAAAAATGACCACATTAGCTTTTCTGTCTTCTATGGAGCCTCTTTTGATGCATGGCCACAATGAAAATTCAAGAAATATTAAATGGGTTAGTCAAATAACTATAGGGAAGTTTGTAGTTTATTTAAAGATAAATTAATAAGGGGCTCAAAGTGAAATTCTTACTAAAATCAACTAAAGTGGTTGTCTAAATTGTGTAGTTATTTGTAGTTATGTAGTCTCATGCTCATGAGGTGTTCACCTTAGTTTGATAAGAACACCACAGTTTTAACCTGAGTCCTTACCTTTGCAAACCTTTACTGTTAAGGTATGACTTCCCAAGCCTCAAAAGACAGCTCCCAATCACCGAAGAGACAAGATCTACTTCTCCTATACTTTCTCTGTCCCTGCTCTTAAGTTCATACTGAACTCTCTCAAAGACACCCTCCTGCATTTAAGTGACAACCCTCTGACTCCCATGTAGAGAAATCTTCATTATTGAAGACCTCTTTTTCCTGGGTACTTCCTGAGTGGGCAATTTCCCAAGAAAATCTGTCCACTGCTCTCACATTCTAACTTACAAATCTAGCTCTTAAATATATCTGGATTTTGATTGTACCCTGAGGTCTTTCCTTCTATTTCATATATTATTTCTTTAAAAAAAAAAAAGGATTCTTTTCACCTTGGGACTCTCTTGCCAAGTAGAATAGCTGGGGTACTCAGTCTGCCCACGATTCATTTCTTCCAGTGATGACTTTGGACCCTTCATTCTGTTTGCACATTTGAGAACTTAGTCAATTGAAAAACAGGTCAGGTTGCCACACCATTGAAGTGGTTTTGTTTCTTCTTCTCTTTTGAGTTACCAACCTTTGATGTTTGAAAAACATTATACACTGCTCGACAGCAAAATCTTGAGGGCAAATTTCCACCATTACAAAGGTGTATCTATTTCAAAAGACCTGGGAGATTAACTAGATTACTGATTTATAGATAACAAATATGTGATATCCCAGGGGCAAACACTAGTCTAGAAATTAATGATGGCTATTGTGAAGACTGGTGTCCTTCTCCCCACATGTTTCTTAATGATAGAAGAATTTCAGTTGGTGAAATCAATTTAAAGTGTTACACCATAAGTATGTTGGTTTTCTTCTGCAGACACGTCTGTTATTTTGTATAAATAAATCAGTCCTTCATGAAGCTTACAAACTTCTGGTCATTTGCAACTCTCATTTCTTTTTCTTTAATGAAAAAGCAATTTTATGTGTATAAGTGTTTGCCTGTATATATGTACATGTAATCTGCACATGCCCACTGAGGACAGAAAAGGGCCCTGGGACAAGAATTACAGATGGTTGTGAGACATCATGTGGGTATTAAGAATTGGACCTGGGTCCTCTGCAAGAGTAGCCAGTGTTCTTAATTGCCTCCAGCAATTTTTACTGGTGAGGTGCTTATATGACTTTGTATATCACTTCTTGTGCATAGTTTTACTCTGTTTACATAAAGAGACTTTGCAGTTTTCATTTAAAAGGATACATTTGCATGACTGAATTATTTTCTGATCCACTGAATTTGATTAGCATAGTTTGCATGAGCATGTGTGGGGAGTTACCTATTGAAACATAGACAACTAACCAGTGGCTACAACCATTGAATAAAGTGATTCTCTCTGTGATAATTTATATTTTTGTTTCTGCATTTGTTACCCTAAATTTATAAGGCAAATTGAAGTGGAAGTCAGGTAGCCACACCCCTCAGCTTGGCTTCCACAGCTTCCTACTCTTTATGGAGTAAAGCTTTTAAGTCCCACTCAGTGACCCCTAAGACCATCTTGGTTGAGTTTCAGCTCCTCATTGTCTCTCTTTTGATCACTTTGTTCTATAGCTGTTGAGTGCCTTGTCCTTCCTTGGATTTAACAGTAATGTCCCTTACCTTAATAACCTTAAAAGGTCTTCTAGGAGCTCACTTCTCGTGTTAGTATTTGGGCTCATGTCTTTTCAGAGATATACATACTGGGTATAAGTTTCTCTAAGAACCCTATCTAAAAAGTGTGAAACACAACACAACAGTCCTCCAATCCTTTTCTATTTTGATTTTCTCTATCATCTGTCATAGTATTTGAAATACTCATTTAAGATTTTTCTATCTCTTCGCTAAAGTATAAATTCAACTTGGGCAGCAATGTTATCATTTGCTTACTGGTTTATTCAGTGTCCAGAACAATGTCTGGCACATAGTAGATAAGTAAATATTTGTTGAACCAAGAGTGTCATGACCTAGAAAATTGGCCTTCCCCTGATAGAAAACAGGGTCTAGATGCTTGCTATTTGTTTCCTTCCTTCCTTCCTTCCTTCCTTCCCTTCCTTCCTTCCTTCCTTCCTTCCTTCCTTCCTTCCTTCCTTCTTTTTTCTTTCTT